>NC_056743.1:977847508-978152508 GCF_019279795.1 Protopterus annectens
ATATTCTGTGAAAATCTGGACATTTGAGAGGTATGCTTTTTAAAACATTTCAGTTCTTCTTAAATACTCTAACATCTCTTGTAGAAATGAATAGGACTCTGAAAAAATCTATGTTATTCATTCCTAAGTGAGACAAAAAGGATAAAGCAATTCAGCTTTGTTAAAGAAACCCATCACTTTTACACCATCACACCACCCATTAACTCTAGCTTTTTAAAATATGTGCAAACAATATATTAGGAACTATTATTTGACACATACTAAAATATTTTTTATAATTTAACTAGAGGCAAGCAACTAGCATTGCAAACCTTACATTATGATAATGGATTTTTGATTAAATCAGCTGATAAGAGTAGAGGCATGGCGGAAATGGATAAGCTTAAGGAAGTTTCTTCAATGGACATTATGTTAGCAAATAGTATTACATAAAATCCTATAAACAAATATGAGATTGAGAAACTAATCTCTACTTTAAAAGCTTATATGTATATGAGCTACATGAGTGGTCTCTTAAAGGTTGAATTATTTGTTTATTTCTGTGTTTATGAACCACTCATACCTAAACTCTATGGTTTAACAAAGGTGCATAAAAATTCCTAGAGTTCACCAATGAGGCTGTTTGTGGTCTCAGCTAGGTGACAAAAAGTACAGTTGTGTACACTTACCATAAATGTAGATGTTTGAGTGTATTCACTGTTGTAGTCCTTACATTTGGGTTATCTGCTTGCAGTAACCCTCAGTCGGCCTGATTAAAAAAATCTTGGGTCCTGCGTTGGTTGCTATCCTTTCTTCCATGACATCAGGTCGTCAGGGGTACAAAACATGCAGCTGACGCCATTACATCAGTTTTTCTTGCCCCAGATGTCAGGTGTCCCCCTAATGGGAAGCAATCAAATCTATAAATACAAGGATATGCCTCCAACAAAAAAGCAAATACACCAAAAAGCTTTTAGAGCATAGTAAGTGAGAGTAGACATATAACCAAAGAAGAAAGGGGGCTGGAGGGAGGGTAACCAGGACTGCAACAGTGAATACTCTTGAACATCTACATTTATGGTAAGTGTACACAACTGTACTATGTTCTTCGTGTTTCACTGTTGCAGTCATTACATTTGGTTAGATTCCCAAAGCTAAGGTTGGGAGGAGGAATTTAAATAGAATGAGGACCAGCTATAAGGCCCTGCAAGACTGCAGTGGCAAAACCAGCTCTGGATTTAGAGAAAATTGGCAAATAATAATGCTTGGTGAAAGTATGTACAGAACTCCAGGTAGCAGTTTCTAGGATGTCCCTAGTAGGGACACCCCTGAGAAAGGTTGTAGAGGTAGATGCAGCCCTGATTGAATGGGGTCTGATGCCCTGTGGGATAGGTTTTCCATGGTGCTTATAGCAGAAATGAATGCGGTGGCCTATCCATTTTGAAATGGTTTGTTTTGAAATAGCTTTCCCCTCTGTCCCTGTAGTAAATGCCACCAGCAGTTCTTCAGATTTTATTTGAGGTTTAGTCCTGTCCAAGTAGAATCTAAGCTGTCTGTGCACATCTAAAGAGTGTAGTATTCATTCCCCTTTGTTCTGTGGATTAGGAAAGAAGGTAGGCAAATGAATGGACTGATTAAGAGCCACACTGGATACCACCTTGGGCATGAAGGAGGGATTGGTTCTGAGGGCCACCCTGTCTGCATGAAAGATGATGAAAGGTTCCACTGCCATAAGGACCTGTAATTCAGATACCCTTCTTGCAGAAGTGATTGCTAAAAGGAAAGCTGTTTTCCAGGAAAGAAATT
The DNA here is from genome assembly GCF_019279795.1 of Protopterus annectens. Taxonomy (NCBI): domain Eukaryota; kingdom Metazoa; phylum Chordata; order Ceratodontiformes; family Protopteridae; genus Protopterus; species Protopterus annectens. Next base: position 977,849,294 of record NC_056743.1, read on the forward strand.
TTAAATCTGCAGTAGTGGCTGGTTCAAAAGGAGGAAGAGTCAGTTTCTCCAAGACAAAGTTAAGATCCCAGGCTGGAGTTGGAGCTCTCCTGGGTGGCCTTAAATTTTTGGCCCCTCTGAGGAACTGCTTGAGCAGTGGGTGAGAGAAGAGGGGAGGCTCTGTGCTATAATGAGCTGAAATGGCTGAGGCATGAATTTTGATGGAGGAAAAAGTCAAGCCCTTATGAAGCATCTCAGTCAAGTATTGCAGAATCTGAGGTAAACTGGGCACTGCTGTATTCATTCCATGAGACTGGTTCCAGGCACAGAATCTTTTCCATTTTGCAGCATAAGATTTTCCAGTACTAGGCCTCCTTGCCTCTAAAATGATATCCATCACTGATTTACTGAGCAATGGTAAAGGACAGATTAGGTAATTAGCCAGGCTGCTAGGTTCAGGGTTTGCAGCTGAGGGTGCAGAATCTGGTTCTCCTGCTGAGACAACAGGGAAGGAGTCTGAGGCAGGTGCCATGGAGCCAAGCTTGACACACTGCACAAGAGTGGGCACCAGTGATGGCGAGGTCAGTCTGGTGCAATTAAAATCGTCCTTGGCCTGTCCTGTTTGATCTTTAGTAGTACCTTGGAGAGCAGAGGCAGAGGAGGAAAGGCATAAACTGATAGGTTTTTCCAGCTGAAGGATAGAGCATCCACTTTCCAAGCTAGTTTGTGGGGAATCCTTTTGCAAAATTTGTCCAGTTGATGGTTCTGTGGGGAGGCAAACAGGTCTATATCTGGGCTCCACCATTTGCTTGTCAACATGTTGAAAATCCTTGGCTCCAGTTTCCACTTGTGTGGGTCCATGAGGTTTCTGCTTAGTCCATCTGCCAGTGTATTTTGTTTTCCTGCAAGGAATTGAGCTTGTAGATTCACTTGGTAGCTCAAGGCTGTGTTCCACAATGCCATGGCTAGTCTGCAGAGGGGGTAAGAATGTGTACCCCCCCCTGCTTGTTTATGTACCACATGACAGTGGTGTTGCCGTCTTTACCATTAGCTGTCCTGGAAGAATGTGGTCCTTGAAGGCTGTTAGAGCATTTTGCACAGCTAACATTTCCTTTTGATTTATGTGCAGGTGCATTTGACTTGGGTTCCATTTGCCCTGAATGCACTTTTCTGCCAGGTGAGCCCCCAATGCATAGTCTGATGCATCTGTTGTTAAGGTTTGGGTGGCAGCGGGTAATGTGAATGGTGGTCCCCAGTTTTGGTGGCAGGCCTCTGCCCACCAAAGGAACTCTAGGCATAGGCAAGGCATGATAGGAATCCTTGCTTCTAGATCCTGTGAATGTTGATACCAAAGGCTTTTGAGATACCATTGTAGTTTCCTCATATGCAGCCTTGCATATGGAATTAGAAGAATGCAGGAGGCCATAAACCCCAAGGCTTGCAGTATCTGCCTTGCAGATAGCTGGGTTTTTGTGGCCACTTGTTTGAAGTAATTTGTCGAATGAATCCGTTTCTCTGGCGTGAGGAAAGCCATCTGGGAAGATGTATTCAAGCTTGCTCCCAGTAATATAATTTGTTGACAGGGTACCAGGTGGGATATCTTTTCGTTTATGGTGAACCCCAGACAAGTCAGTACCCTTTGAACAAAGGCCAGATGATGCAAAATAATGTCCTTGCTTTCTGCCTAAATTAGACAATCGTCCAGGTATGGGTATATTTGAATATTTCTTTGCCTGAAAAATGCAATGACTGGAGCTAGGCACTTTGTGAATACCCTGGGCACAGTAGATAAGCCAAGGGGCAGTGCAGAGAACTGATAGTGCATGTAGCCTGCTTTAAAGCATATGTATCTTCTGCAAGACTCCCTGATAGGGATGTGCAGGTATGCTTCTTTTAAGTCTAGTGGTGCCAACCATGCATCCTTGCCTAGCATAGGAAGCAGCTGGTGAAGAGTCAGCATTTTGAATTTTGGAATCACCAGAAAGGTGTTTAGAATAGAAAGGTCCAGGATAGGCCGCCATCTATTGCCTTTTCTGGGTACCAAAAAAGTCTCAAATAGAAACCTTGTCCCTTTTCCTCTTCTGGTACCAACTGAATAGCCCCCATGTTTAAGAGAGAGAGTACTTGATTTTGGGCCTCTGCCCATTGATTTGGGAGTAGATCTGGTCACCCGTTTGGTGTTGGTAATGTGTGGAAATTAAATCTGTATCCTTGGGACGCTATATTTAAAACCCATTTGTCCTGGGTAATGAGTTCCCAGTTTTTGGCCTGCAAACCAATCTTTCCACCTAAAGGAGCATTCAGTTGGGAAGTGTTTGGTAGTTTTAAAAGCAAGTCATTGAGACAGTTTTCCATAGGGAGGAGTTTTACTACTCCCAGGTTTGGGTGAGGAAACCCCCCACTGCCTAGTCTTGTGTGTCCCTTGGGACTGAAACCTGGGGGTTTTGTTGTGTCTGGATTTGACTTGAGAAGACCTGGAAGGGGCAGGAAAGGACCAATTTTTAGAGGGCCAATGCCTACTAAATCTAGGAGGCTGAACGTGTAAGAAATATTTAACAGTTTGCATAGATTTAGCTTTATCTTCCATCTTTTTAAGAACTTCCTCAGCCTTGTTGCCAAACAGGTGGTCCTGATTTAAGGGAGCATCCAACAATTTAGCTTTAACATGATCAGGCAAACCTTGCTCCTTAAGCCAAGCATGCCTTCTGAGTACAGACCCAGTAACAGCAGCCCTGCAAGAGGCCTCTAATGAATCAAATCCACATTGCAAAGTATGTTTTCCAACCTGTTCAGCAGAATGCATTAAATCCTGTAATTCTTTATTTTCAGCAGTCAGGAAGTAACATCATTTTCTGTTTAAGCAATCCAATAACATGTTGTTGATACTTTAACATATGAAACTGGCAGTTTAAAGCCCTAATGGCCAAGGTTGCAGAAGTGTAAACGTTCTTACCCCATCTATCCAGCATCCTGGAGTCTCTATCAGAGGGGGTAGGATTTTTAGCAGTAGAAGACATAATGCCCTTGGGTCCCTAGGAAATAGTCTCTGGATCCACAATAGGATTTTTAAAAAGGAACTTATGAGAATCAGGAACAATGTAATATCTGTCAGGTTTTCTGGGAGCAGGAGACAGAGAATCAGGATCCAAACTAGATTCTGAAAAGGCATCATCAACGATGTCTAGTACAGGAGGTATAGCTAAAGGCCTATGCTGAGGCAGGAGTAAGAAATCCCTAAGCCTCTTTTTTGAATCAGAAAAGTCCTGGCTTTCCCAGTGGAAATGTTCCCTTAGAGTATGTAAGGTCTCACCAAAAGGAAAATCCTCTGGAGGGGAAACAGAGGGAATAGAGTCCTCTGCATCAGAATCCTCATAAGTAGATAAGGGCAAATCCAGATCATCAGAAGAATCAAAAAAATCAGAATCCTGTTCAAAAGATTCATAAACAACTTCAGTCCTAGGTCTTTTAGAAGGGGGAGGTTGGCTTCCCCTGATTAGAGTAATAAGATCTTCAGCCATTCTTATCATTTGTTTTTTAGGCATAAAGGCCTGAGCGTGCAGCCTGGGCGTCGGTTTCTAAAGCATGGTTCGAGATTTTGGCCTAAATGAAGAAGGAGGCGTCGGTTTAATATGCAAGTCCGTAGGCCTGAATACGCCCTCTAAGGTAAAGACATCCGTAGGTTTCACAGCTGAAGCATTTCACAACATACCGGATTCCGAATGGGTCTCAGTAGAGGCCTGCAAGTCAGAAGTAGTGGGTATCAGGTGCTGCGAAAGTGCCTCACTGAGTACCGGTGAACTGGTGACTGGCTTAGGAGAAGCGTAGTTGGCAGCTTTGGACCTCGGCAGCCTGTCTCTGTCTTTATCTTTCCATTTTTTTGGAATCCCGGTAGTCGGATGGCTAACCGATGACATTTCTGGATAACTAAACTGAGAACCAAAATATTTAGAAGCAAAAATATACCGACAACGGATAGTGCGCTGATTAAATAAAGCACAAAACCGACAGCAAGGTACGTCGTGGTCAGGGCCTAGGCAAGGAATAAAATACGAATGAAAATCTTTGTGAGGTATTTCCTTTCCACAAGTAATGCAATTATTAAGTTTTACTGACATTGGTAAGGAGCAAGAAAAAGTTTCCCCAATGGGGTACTTAGCTTTAGTTGAAGACTTCAGTTCTGAAACTCAAAAATGAAAATTTCAGGAGTCAGCCATCTTTGGCTTCTGCTTTGGGCACCGCACAGCAAGAAATACTGATGTAATAGTGTCAGCTGCATGTTTTATACCCCTGACAAGCTGACGTCATGGAAGAAGGGACAGCAACAAGCAGCACTGCATAAATTAATTACCTGAAATAGTACTAGCAACAGTGCAGCATTACTCTAGATATTGCCTATAATAAACAATGCAACAGCATCAAGACACAACAGCACAGTATTACTTCAAAGCAATAACGCTAGTCAGCAGAACAGCTGTGCTAATTTCAGTGATACAGCCAGATGGAAACAGAAGCCAACCAATCCAACAAAAACCCCTGTAGAAGCTGGTTAATCAAGCACAAGCACTTCCAGCTTTCACTGGAAGCTCAGGCAGCGCCTCATGGAAGCATTTACTCTCAGAAGTAGCTGGGACACTGCATAGCCAATCCCAGGAAACCAAAGAAGTCCATGTAATGCACTGAACGAGTAAAGGACCAGGTAAAAAAGAGCTCTGTGGTCATCTCCTCCCTCTATGTAGCCTCCTGTTATCTTCTTCAAATTGCTCATTACAGAGCTGTCAGCAGCCTTGCACTGAAGAACACTGAACTGAGCAGACATCTGGGCATTTACAGTCCACAGGGTTGTGTTCCTGCAGAATCTAGCCAATCAATAGCAGATATTGCAATTGATTACTGATAGCTAAGTTAAGATAGCTGCCATAAAAAGCCTTAACTGGCATATGCCCTGAATATATTTGCAGATCTAGTCCCAGGAAGCCAAAGAAGACCTTGTAGTGCTTTGAATGAGTATGAAGTGAGACAGAGAAGGGATTTGTGGTTTTCCTTCTCTCTAGTCTCCTGTTGTCTTCTTCAACGTGAGCGTTACAGCACTGTAAGTAGCCTGGCACTGAATAACATCTTCTTAATGTCCTTAGGACTATGATACAGGATGGCTATATATCAGTACGTGCATTAGACATGAACGTTGCTTTATGTTAATAATGGAAAGTTCAAAAGGCCACGGATCTTTGGCAGCACCCATTTGTGAAAAAACAGACTTTTCTACCTGCTGCCACAACATGTACCCCACTGGTTGATTTATAGAATTTTTTATTGTTTTTCCCATTTTTCCACATGAAAGGTACATGATATGTTTTAGTGGGACACTGACATTTTGAGTGGCCTTGCTTCCCACACCTGTAACAGATGTGCTTGGTTTTAGCTTCATAGGCATTGGCTTTTTGACTTTAGTAGAAACAGCAGCAGTCTTCACTGCATTTCCAGAACCAGCAGCATAAGCCCTTAAGTCTCTTTACTAACTGCCTCTCACTGTCATACTACTTCATGCTATTCACAGCTTTTTCCAAGTCAGCTTTTTATCTGGCTACTTTCTTTCTGACAACAGAGTACTCCTTATTCCAGACACTTTCTTGTTGTGGGTCATTATATCATGGAATGCACCATAACTGCAATTTCCTAGCAATGCTTAGAAAGCAGTGCTAAATAAGACATCTGTTTATGTGGCTAGATGTAGTCTGTGGCTAACTCTCCCTCTTGTAGTTTACATGCTTTTCTGTTGACTTGTATTGCTGTCTTTCAGCATAAGTTAAATTCTGCCTCTCATCAAATCATCTGCTTTGACTCTCATGTAATATCTGTTTGAGGAAACATGCACATTGATTGAATCTTTCAAACCTCCTTATACATTAGGCCTAGCTCTGTGATATAGATGAATAAAGGCCTATCTCTTGACCTAGACAACTGGTGGTCCACAAATGGCATAGGCCCTGAATGGGACAGGCAGAGAAGAGCGTGAGCAGTCACTGGCTCACTCATCCTGGGGTAGGGAGGCAGCTTGGCTCAATGTATTAGTGAGGCCTACTGAGAGGCATGTGAAGTGATCACAGAAATGGGCCTAATGAGCTGCTATTGCACTAGAGAGAAGTTTCTCAGTCAATGGGCTGACGTGTAGAAGTATGCTTACACCTCAGTGCAGCAGCACACAGGGCAGCTGGCAAGCCACTGATGGTGGAAGGAGTTAGTCCCAAAGCTATAGAGACTGGCATGCTCCATGATCTTTGACACTAGCCTTCCAGGGTAATGACTGGGGTAACTGGACTCAGTGGACATGTAACAAGTGGAATGGAGAAATCTCACCCTGATGAAGACTGACTGTTACCTCCAGGAGGAATGAAGTGCAGTTACGTGCAGATAATGGGGCCAATGGGTAATCCTGTAGACAAACAAACAAACAAACAAAATATATCCACATTCATGTCCTAGTGGTTTCAGTACAACTAACTTGGCTGCAGCTGTCCATTTAGCCCTGTTATTACCTGGCCCAAGGCAGAACCCTTTTTTATTTTCTCCCTTCATTGTCTAATCCTACAGGTCCTCAGTGAAGGATAACTGCCAGTATTTTCCCCTTTTTTCTCCTCTTTCCTTGTCAAAGCATTTCAAGCACCATATCAAGTCGTATGAAGTAAAGGCTTCACCTGTGTGACTGAAGAATTTACCCTTAGCTTGTTCTAACTCAAGTGATGAGAACTGCATCACACATATCTCAAACTGTGAGCAGCAACGTACCTTAATTTGACCTTAGACTGCCCACCCTCATACAGTGCTAGCCTGACGTCATCTCATTTTCATATTATTCTATGCTGAACAAAAGAATGTGGTTCTGATGACATAGTTTCACCGATTCCAAAAGAAGGGTAGAGATTACACTGAAAAAGCTGACAGTGCAGGCATTCTTAATGATTTTTTTTGTCTCAGTCTTGATAAAAAGAGGAATAAGGAGTGCTAGAGGTGAAAGAGAATAAGGTGAAGAGAGTGACTAGGTAGCATTTGGTCTTATAGCACTGAAGGAGTATAACCCAAGGGAAAATGCAGAGAAGTATGTCTCATCTTTTCTTTTCATAGCTCTCCTAATTGCATAAAAATTACTTCTCACTGCAGTGCTTATGATATTTATTTCTACAGAGTTCAAAAATTAAAAACAAAACTGTGTACTGGACTTCTGACTCAGAAGTTAAATTTCTTTCTCTGATTGTAGTTGTGCCTACTACTTCCAGTTGTGAGGCTTCACCAATTAATGCTGATAGGTCCATTTCCCCAGCTCCTGTACTTTCTTCCTTTCCACCAGTCAGACTGTCTCTTCTTGCTTCCAGTCACTGACTGTGGCCTTCTGGTAGCTGGGATTAAAAGGGGTGAAGCATGTAGACCTTCCTAGAGTCAGATGCTCACTCACCATATCTTGGGACCTCATGACTCAGCCCCACCAGTGCTGCATTTGCAATTAGCTTTTTCCCCAGCACTGGTGCCAATGGCAGTGACTCTACCAATGTTGGGAATAGTATCTGTCCCACAGATTTCCCTTTACTTAAACTTACTAGAGGGTTGTACTGCTGATGTATTTGCACCAGTATTGGTGCTACTGACATTCATAGGAGTAGGTAGGTTTTCTGGTGCCCCCCACATTAAAGGAGCAAAAAGAAAAATAAATAAAGAAAAACTCTGCTCCCAGATCTGATGCTCTTTATGTAGGGAGCAAGACAGGTCAGTTCATTGCATTTGATGCTCCTGATGAGCAAAAAACTTGTTTCCTTCTTAAACTGTAGCAAACTGCTTGCCACAATTTAAGAAACAGCTGCTACAGTTTATGGCACATACAGGTGCTTCAGTTCTGATCACAAATGCAGTATTGACATTTGAAGATGAGTCAGCATCTGCTGATCATGCCCACTAGGAGTTTGCATCCAGGGTGGCTGCCCTTCATCCCACCCTAGCTATGCTACTGCTGACATTTCATACCATTGCCAGTTCACCAAATAATAGGATCGTAGGAAATACAACACTAAGGAGTCACAAGACCATTTACATTTGCCAATACCCATCCTCATGCTGTTCCCCCTTCTCAAGGAGGGCAAAGTGGGTCAGTCCCAAAGTAAATTCAAGGGTACCAATCCAATCATCCAAGCAGGTCAGTCCCAAAATAAATTATGGGCATCTATCCAATCATCCAAGCAGGTGAGTCCCAAAGTAAATTATGGGTACCCATCCAATCATCCAAGCAGGTCAATCCCAAATTAAATTATGGAAACCCATCCAATCATCCAAGCAGGTCAGTCCCAAAGTAAATTTATGGGTACCCACCCAATCATCCACATTTAGTTGAAGGACTCTAGGGTGCCACTTGGTTTAACTGGTAGGGGAAGTCTATCCCAGAGGTGGTCTAATAGGTGAATAATATATTTGTCTCTCCACCAATTTTTATTTGTACTGGAGAGTTATGTCTCTAGTTTCTCCCTAGTCTCCTAAGTCTCTAGTTCTGGTATTAGTGGAGGTATTTGACTTATGAAAATATGGGAGATCAAGGAGAACTGAGTTGCTAATGGCCTAGAATATGAGGCATAGATCACCCCACAACAGCCTATATGAATCGTGTAAAGTGACAGTATTTCATGCTTTTTCTGGTAGCTCACAGACTTTAGGCCAATAATCTTCTTGGTTAGGTGCCTCTGGGGCCTTTCCACTTGCTTAATAAGCCTAGAAAGGAACATCCCAAAGGGGACATTTGTACTCAATGATTGGTCTAATCAGGGCTGCATAGGGATGAATGTTAACTTCTTTTGACCTGGATGATATGCCTCTAGATATTAGTTGTGCGCTATGGAAATGACTACTGGTTCTACATGGTGGTCAAAGGAGAGGGAATTATTAACCCAAGTTTCAAGCTCTATATCTACATTATCATTTTGGAGATAGGTATTGGCTATACTATACACTGATGGAAACACTTGTTTACCAAATGTGACAATACTACACTTTATTTTTGCATTTTATTTTAGCCCCTTTTCCCTACACCAATTGTTTATGAGGGTTAGTTTCAGTTGGAATGAATGAGTATTAAAAGAAGATTTGAAAATAATGCTGAGTTTGCAGTCATCTACAAACTTAATTAACCAAAAGTCTTGATTCTTAGTCTGAAGATTGAAGATGTAGTTGACTAAAAGATGGGGACCAAGTAGTGAGCCCTGGGGTATACCACTAGTTACTTTCATATATTCCATGGAGGCGTCTGTCACCTTAACTATGTGGGTTCCATCTTTCAGCCAGTTGGCTATCCATCTCAACATGTATGGATATTTTTTAAAGCACATAGCTCATTAATAATGTCAGTATGGGGAATGGTGTTGAATGCTTTTGACAGATCCAAATAAGCCATGTGAGCAGAACAACTGCTGTCTATAGCTTGCCTGAGATTTAAAAGTTAACTAAATTGAGTTGGTAGGATCTCTCTTTAACAAAACCAAACTGATGTGGGTTTAGTCTGATAATGTTATTGATATTATAGTTTATCAGGTCAGATTTAATCACTGCTGCAGTAGCCTTAGCTATGTGGCTTTGCAAATCAGACTGGTCAGGCTAATGAGTCTGTAGTTTACCAGGTCCTTGACAGAATCGCCCTTGTGAAGGGGTATCACTTCTGTAGTTTTCCATACATTAGAAATAATTCATGTAGTTATGTTCAGGTTAAACATTTTAAGGAGGGACTGTACAGGGACATGTCTAGTGCTATTTTATAGGCAAAAACTACTACTAAAACTTAAATCTTGCTCCACCTCTGCTGATAACCTCCCACCCCATTACCTTAAATTAGCTGCTGACTCTGTTGCATACCCTATAAGTATCCTAATTAATAGATCCATCTGAGAATCAGTCATTCCCAGCATTTGGAAAATGTCTCATATCATCCCCATTCACAAAGGAGGAAATCCCACAGAGCTTACTAACTTCTGACTTATAACCATTCTATCCCATCTCTGAAATACTCAGAAGAGGGTATTGACCAACAACTAGTGCAATACTTACTGCAATACAATCTTCTCACACACACCCAACATAGTTTCCGCCCAGGCCATAGCACATCTACAGCCATTCTAGCCTTCATAGACTCTGTAAATAGGGCAAAGGATGCAGATAACTTTGTATCGGCCTTATTTCTTCATCTATCAAAAGCATTCAACGGTGGTTTAACAGTTACCTGGTCGATCAAAAACAAGCTGTGAAATGGTCTAATTAAATATCTCCCTTTCTGCATAACCCCACTGGTGTCCCACAAACATTTAGCAACATAACACACCGAAGTATGTCAATCCCACCCAGATGGGGGGCTATGCAAACCACACCCACCAATGTGAGTGGTTGCACACTCAAACCCCCCTAACTAAAAATGCCAACTCTGGGATCGCACTACAATGGGCAAAAGGGCAAATTTCCCCATGTTGGCCAAGTGTCTTCTTTCCCTGTAAAAACCTTCGGTAACATGCAATTTCGGTGTTGTCGCCTCTGGAATCTGCAATTCGGGTAAGTGTAAATTCGGTCTACTGAAGTAAACCCGGTACATGTGGTGGCTATATTAGTTATATAGTTAGGTCCAGGTCAAGAATATAAGACCTGCAGCTGGATTTTTAATCATCTGTCTGAGAGAATTTTTTATTTATTAAGTCTAAGAGTCGCTGGGAATACCTAACATTGGAGGAAGAAGTGTTCCAGTTTATTGAGGGATAGCTGAAATCTGTCAGCATAAATAATATTTTGGCAATATATAGATGTTCATCATATTGATCACTGTTGCAGTAGCCTTAGCTATGTGAGTTATATCCTGCCAAGGAAATAACAGACGGCCAGCTTCCAAAAACTTCAGGCACCTTCCATGCACCCAAACGTTTAGGCAGCTCGAGTTGAGCTGACTAAATGAGAAGTTTGGATGTGACACCCTTAAGAGCTTTACTGCTGCTGAAGAGTATGCACCAATAAGGCTTTCAAGAATCAAAGGTCAGCCTGTGCTGCTTCTTGTCTCAGTAGATAAGTTCCCTTTGGTGGAAAAAACTTTCCATTTTCTTATTAGTGTTTCTGTTTTACCACTTTCCTCTTCAGGAAAGTTATGTTAGAGCTTGGAGTGCTATGTTTTAATGGACTGTCACAAGACTGTAATCTACCTTTAAATGGAGCACTCATTTTTCCTATCTGTTTAAAATGGTGTAAAGTAACTGAAAACATTTTTTGTGGAGAAATTATTTATTTTAGTTTTGTGGGGCTGGCATAATATTTTAAAGTGCTTTTTACTGTGTTTTACTGTCAAAAGAGTAACTTTTCTAGACTGGTAGTGTTAACCAGCATGTGCTGCTTATCTTCCCCAAGAAAGAGTCACCATTTTAGTATTGGCCACTGGACAGACTACAAGCCCATGGTTGGTCCTTCTTTCAGCCTCAAAAAGAAAAAAAATAAGCAAACATCCTATGTCACCACAGCAGGCTAGCAATTTATTTCAGCTGCTGGTGGGTGACTCTGTTCTGGCCATTTATTGTACCTCAGAACACTATGGAACAGGGGTTAGCCACATCCTCTGCAGCTGTTGGGGTCCCCTCAGTGTGCAAAGCAGAGCCGCTCTTGTTGGTCCTGACAGAGTGAATAGAGAAGGTTTCCTTGTTATGTCAGAATGCTGTATCCATCCCTGTGGAAGTTGCTGCCATTAGTAACATGGTTGGCTCCATTTTTCCTGCCAAAAAGAAACAGGAAATTAAGCATATATCTACTACTCCTCAAATTTCTTTGAATAGGAGTAGTTTACCTGGCCTGATTCAGGGTTTAATTCTGACTATTGATCCTTCTTGTAAAGTAGTTTCTTAAAAAAAAAGAGGGATGCTACATTTCCAGAAGAGATTCAAGAATCTGAATCTGAACAGGAAGATGCATGGATAGGTACAGGGTGTTTTCCTCAGATGTCTGTTTCAAACTCAGAGGAGAGCTCAGTTTCTGATTCTCCCTCTAGAGGTTTCTCTTTCTCTAAGACTACTGTTAGAATGTGCCAGTGTTTTCAGTGGGAAAACACTGAGGTTTCACATTTCCTCAGAATAGTTAGTTTTAGCACTCAAATCTGTTTCTTTGAGCTCAGCACTTGTTCAGAACTCGTTGTAAGCACTAAATAAGCTACAAATTACTATAGCTCTCAACTTTTCTCACTTGTCTAGAGGAAAACAGTTTTGAGTACTTAATAAATAAGCACCTATCCAGGCATATCTAAGGGTCAGCTCCCGGCGTTTTCTCCTGTCTACCTGATGAATATGGGCATCTTGGGACAATGCAAGCAATTGCCTCATGTACACAGACAACCCTCTCCTCCTACCACACAACACTACAACCTGTGAGAAATGCACGTATATAGCCAAACTGGAAGCAAAGCTCTCTTCACCCAAGACTGGACTAGACAGAGGAGAAGGTAAACACTTGCACCATACTACACTCATCACATAGTTCAAAACCTACACCTCCAAAACACACACATAGCAACACAAAACACACACCTACATTCATGGAGACTCTCAATAAAAATCTGCTCAAGCAACAGAGGCCTCCAAAGCAGAAATGCATGCAACCCCCCCCCCAACACAACCCAAATGACACATAGCCCATAAACTCAGTCTGCCACTCAACCACAGCCCACAAGGCATAACAACGTACCTAACACTCTAGTCATAGGTGACTCTATAGTCAGGCACAATAATGTTCCACTCACCAGGCTAAACAAGGAGAAAGTTACTGACAGCTGGCTGTCAGGTGCCAGGATCTGCCACATAATGCACGCACTCAGGTCACGCCACAACAAGTACAAATATGACTCTGTCATTGTCCATGTTGGTGTGAATAACCTGAGACATACTTCCCTGGATTACATGAAAAGAGACATGGAGGAGCTCTCCAATCTTTTAGCCTAGGCAGGTATGACCCTAGCCCTGAGTAGCATCCTGGCATCACCCAGAATGATACCACAGTACAAGGACAAAATGATTGACTTCAACAATTGGCTAAGCTTCTAGTGTCATTCTAAGGGGATCCAGTATCTGTCTGCCTGGGATGACATGATCAACAGACCACAATGCTTTGCCAGAGATGGCCTGCACCTGTCGCCCTTGGGATTCTGGATATTGGCTAAGGCTCTTGCCACCCTATAGTGCCTTTTTTAGGCAAGGTTCAAATGACAAATTCACCACCGTAACAGGTACAAACAAGCAAAATCTGAGAATTGCTACTCAATGCTAGAAGTCTAAAGCTCAAAATGCATTCAGTCGAGGCATTCCTTAAAATGGAGAACTAGTTGCTCAGCATAATGCATCCGAGATTATCCAAGTGCAACTAACTCTGGGCAAGACTGCAATCCATATTGTAACTTGATACAGATCCCCCACCATGATCCAGGATTCCCACTCCTCATTTCTTGATACACTGGAAAATATTAGGGTACAACCCAACACCTTAATAATGGGCAATTTCACCCCACCATTAACTGGGAAAACTACTTATTTACCACCTCTTTTGCTCAATGTTTTCTGGAATTCATAAATTCCAATGCCTTGGATCAACTTATCCACACCCCCACTAGGGGCAGCAGTATCCTAGACCTAGTCATTACCAACATGGGTGACCAGTGTTCCACACCAGAGGTCAATTTCTCGTTGATCAGATCCGACCACAAGCTAATCAACCTAGACATCCACATCCTGCCCCACCCCCATTAGGGAAACCACCATAAAAAATTTCTCCAAAGCCAACTTCACACTTCTTAAGACAGAAGTGGCACACTTCACAACACCCATGCAGATGGACAATAGAGGTATGACTGCTGAATCCTACACAAATGCACTTTACAAGCACTTACACAAGTGCATGGATCATGCTATCCCTAACAAAACCAAGATGCTATCCTCCAAAAAAAGGAAGCCAATCTGGTGGTCCCCTGCCATAAACAAACTCTACAACAGAAGAAAGAAACTGTTGCAAAAAAGAGTAAAATTCCAAGACTGGAGGAACTCCCTGGTCCGCCTCAGTAAAAAGCTGAGATCCATCAAAAAAATCTCCAAAGCTAGTTATGAAAACAAAATCGCCACTGATTCTAAAGACAACCACAAAGCATTCTATAGCTATGTCAAGAATCTCAATGGCAACACTCAGATCTGCTCTGAGTTACAGCATAATGGCACTAAATATACAGAACCAACTGATATTGCCAACATCCTGGCAAATAGGTTCAGTGCTAACTTTACCCCCCTCACCCCCTAAAGGGCCCATCTCTATACCAGAAGAATGCAAAGTTCCTATAATCACGGCTGCACAGGTAAAAACCACACTCTCTAAAGCCAAGAACGCAGCATCCATGGGACCTGACAACATCCCAGGCTGCATTCTACATGAACTACAGAATGAACTGACACCCCACCTAAGCACCATGTTCAATCATAGTCTCACCTCAGCCTTTGTGCCCACTGAATGGTGCACAGTGACAGTTGTCCCACTCCACAAAGGGGGAGACACCACGGACCCCAGGAACTACCGCCCCATTAGCCTAATGAGCCTGGTCTGCAAGGCAATCGAACGTGCCATCATGGAACTTATAAACAAAGACAGTGGTAATCTCCAAACTCTGGACCCCACCAAGTTTGGGTTTGTAAAAGGCAGATCATGTCTAGTAAACCTGACTGACTTCTTTGAAGCAGTCACCAAAGCTGCAGACGAGGGTAAGGTGGTTCACACAGCCTATCTAGATCTCACCAACGCTTTTGACACCAACCCCCACTCTGGAATTATAGATAAACTCACTAAACTAGGTATAAATCCCTATGTCACAAGATGGGTTGCCAACTGGCTCACTGACAGAACCCACACTGTGAAAGTAGCAGACTCCAAATCCGACTTCTGACCAGTGACAAGTGGAGTACCACAGGGTGCAGTCCTGGGTCCTCTTCTGTTTAGTATCTACTTTTCTGAAGTATAGGCTAACACAGAAGGTCTTTGGCTAATGAAGTTCACAGATGACTGCAAACTAGGAGCCATAATTGAAACTCCTAATGATGTGGGCACCCTACAAAAGGGCCTCTCTGAGACAGATGCCTGGTGTCAAAGCCATGGCCTCAAGCTCAATGCCAAAAAGTGCATTGTCATCCCCTTTGGTAAAAACTCTGTACCCCTGAGCTACCACATAGGTGGTAGTCTACTTAACACCGAAAGTTTGAAAAGAGACCTTGGGACACAGGTGGACAGTAGTCTCTCCTTTGATAATCATATCGCCACAGTAGTCAGGAAATCCTTCTACGTGGCACACCTCATCACAAAAGGTTTCTCATCCAGGAAGAGGTCCTTGTTCCCCTCTACTCATTTAGACCCATTATAAAGTACAATGCCTGTTTTGGTATGTACCTCTCAAGACATCTACAACAACTGGAAAGGCCGCAGAAATTCCTTACAAAGAGGATTACTGGCCTCAAACAGATGCCCTACGCAGACCGTCTCAAAAAACTCCAGCTTTACTCCGTCGCATATCGCCTACTCAGAGGCAATCTCTGCCTAACATACAAAGCTATGTCAAACCCAGAGCTGTTGGACATGCTCCATTTAAATAAATCCCAATCCCTCCGAGCTGCACGCTCTAGGGACCTAAACCTTGTCAGAAGAACATGCTGGAGGGATAGATTCCTGTCCCAGAGACTTTCCATACTCTTGAACAAACTACCTATCTATATCAAACAAAGCTCCTCATTAGCACTCTTCAAGAAAAATCTTGATGAATGGATGGGAAATAGGAAATTCACCCCGGGGATCACCTCTGTGTCCTGCTCGACAGGGGCACAGGAAAATAATTTTCTTGGGTGGTGAAAGCCAGGGTACCTTTTTGACTAGACTTGTATAGGCCCTAGGGCCGATAGCCTAATACCTACCTATGAACCTATGAAATACTATTTCTTGTTATAGAAAGATTTTTCCAGATTCTACACCCATTCTTCCTGTGGTGTCTGCTTTAGAGGATATGTGTATTACTGCCTGCAATTTTCCTGATAGTCAGCCAACTGTCCCTAAAAGGCAGATAGGATGCATAAAGTTCCTCACTCATTTAAATTTGTATACATTATCCTCAAACCTGACCCAGCAGCAATATCTCTACATGATCCTACTACTGCTAAGCATATAGTCAATCACAATACTACTCTATCCTACTCTTGTGTGTCCTCATGGTCTAGTGGTAAAACATTGGCCTCTGAGCAATAGATATGTGAGTGTGAAACTGTGGAGCCCAAATGTTGCCCCCTCAGCTCAGGATAAAATAAAGGGAGGCGGTGTCCCAGTGTTCTTAAAGAACAAGTACACTGCTAGAGTGGTCCAACAACATGACTCGCTTGAGCTGCTCCATGCCCAACTAACCATAGGTGTGAGCCCACTATGTTATCCTTGCTAGCAGATCCTCTAGCATGAGTCTGGAAAACCACACCTCCTACCTACACCTACTGAAGTCTCTTAATATTCAGCCTAACACCATACTAATGGGTGAATATAGTTACCTCTCCATAAACTGAAAGACTTATATGATCCATAATTCACTTGCTCAGAGGTTTTTGAATTTCATCAATGCAAACACCCTGGAGCAACTAGTTAGCTCCCCAACTAGAGGTACAAATGTCTTATACCTAGTACTCACGAACATGGGGAATGCTACTCCCACCCATGCATTAACTCCTTCCTGATAAGATCTGACAAAAAAAATATCTCTTTTAGTATTAAAACTAACCTAGAACCCCAATGAAACTCCAAACCTGTTAAGAACTTTGCTAAGGCCAATTACCTCAAGCTAAGTGTCACCTTATTAAACGTCCAAGCCCCCCCAAACTTGGATGACACTGAGACCATCTCTGAGCTGTACACAAAAGCACTATACAACCACATTCATGGCTACATACAGGAGGCAGTAGCAGTACCTGTCCGAGTCAAACCCATGATTACTGGTAAATATAAACCACCCTCGTGGACCCCTAGCATAAATAGGCTGTTCAACAAAAGGAAAAAAATCTTCTCCAAAGCCAAGAAGAAACACACAAAATAGTGCAAAAAGACACTCACCAGTCTATAAAGATAAATTAGAGAGCTAATCAAATCTTCCAAAGCAAAATATGAGACAAAGATAGCCTCCCAGGTGAAAAATAGCCATAAGGCTTTTTTTAATTATGTTCATAACCTCAGGGGAAACACTCAGCAATGTGCTGAGCTAATTATGAATGGCAACGCTTACAACCTGAAACTCTAGCAAACCTGCTGGTGGACAATTCCAGTTCAAACTCCACCCCCCATCACTTCCTACCACACCCAAAGAAATACCTGCATCCATCTCTCAACAAGTCATTATGAGGAAGCAGTTCTTTACTGTGCTCGCTAAAGCCAAAAACACAACCTCCATGAGTCACGACAACATTCCAAGATGCTTCTTAAATAGCTTATAACAGAATCTGTCAGGGCTACTAGAAACCCTCTTTAACCACAGCCTCCAGAGGGTTTTGTCCCAGAAGAATGGAGGATTGCAACAGTCATCCCTCTGCACAAGGGAGGCCCATCAACTGACCGAGGGATCTACAGACCCATAAACTTGACCAGTCTTATCTGCAAGGCCATGAAGAGAATTATCATGGACATGATCAGTGATGACATAAGAAAAAAATAATGACATAGGAAATCTCCAAAAACTGGACCAGACCCAATTTGGCTTTGTCAAAGGGGGGTCTTCCTGCGCAATCTGGTGAACTTCTTCAAGAAAGTCACCAGGGCCAGGAATGAGGGTAAAATGGTAACACACCACTTATTTAGACCTGGCTAAAGCTTTCGACACAATCCTCCACTTGGGGATCATAGATAAACTTATTGAGTTAGGCATAAACCCCCATGTCGTCAGATGGATAGCCAGCTGACTTATTGACAGGATATATGTTGTCCAGATATGTAAATCAACCTCTGATAAGAAACCTGTTACTAGCAGTGTCCCACAGGGCTCACTGTTGGGACCCCTCCTGTTTGGTATATACTCCTCTGAAGAGAAGTCGAATGTTCGGGGCCTCTGGCTCACCAAGTTCGCTGATGACTGTAAACTGGGAACAATCACTGAATCTCAAACTATGCTGACATTCTACAAACAGGCCTAAAAATGACAAATGACTGGTCAAAACCGTGGTCTGAGATAAATGCTAAAATATGTGTAATCATACCATTCGGTAAATCAGATATCCCTGCAAATTATAATATTGCTAGCACATCCCTAAAAGTAGACCCAGTGGTGAGGAACCTAGGAACACAAATAGATAGTAACCTAAACTTTGACCACCAGGTAGCTACACTAGTGAGGAAGTCTTTCTTTGTGGCTCAACTTATTAGTAAAGGCATGGCATCAAGATCAAAGGAAGTCATAGTGCCACTGTACTTGGCCCACATCAAGCCCATAGTTGAATACAATACTCTCTTCTTCATATACCTAACCAGGCACTTACACCAACTGGAGTGGCCGCAGTGGTTTCTCACTAAAAAAAATACAAAATACAAGGCATATGTCTTATATAGACTGACTAAAGAACCTATCCCTTTATTCCATCTCATAACGTTTATTGAGAGAGGACTTATGCCTGACCTACAAGGCATTCTGTGATGCAGCCCTGATGAAAGTTATGCATTCCATGGACCTGAACCTTATTTGTGACTCTATGAGAACTTGCTGGAGAGACAGATTTATATCCCAAAGGCTACCTTTTCTATGGAATAAACTTCCCATCTTTGTAAAACAAAATCCTCCCTCACTCTGTTCAAAAAGAATTTAAATAAATGAATGGGGAACCATATATATTCGCTCCTTGGGTATTGCCCATGTCCCTTATAGACAGAGTCGGTCTATAAAATGACTCAGGGCTCCAACACCCAAAGACCCACAACCCTGATACTACCCCATCTCATATCTGAGTAATTAAGATATAATATTATATCCTGGATATGATTGGCTAGGCTAGTAAAGGCTCTTGTGCCATTAGCCTAGTAAGCACCTAGGACCTTATGAACCTATAATAAGGATGGAAAAACTATTGGCAGGAATGGGAAAAAGTGTGCTTATCTTTGCAGAGTCTTTTTCAAAGTGTCAGGAATCTCTCTCTTGGGTGAGAGATATATTACACAAGCTGGGATTACAAAAGAACATTCAAAATTCTTTCTTGACTTGTTCACACAGGATTGTGTTCCTGGGATGTCAACCAGACACTTCAGTTCAAAGAGCTTTTCATCCACAGGAAAAAAAATAAATCTAGATCTATTTCTATGGCTTTCACTCAGACTTCAGTCATAGTTAGGATTTTGGGTCTCATGGTACCTATGATTCTCATGGCACCCCTGGCAAGATTCCACATGAAAAAGAAACATCAGTATTTGAAGTCTCTTTGGTCCCAGCAGCGACACCCTTTATCTTTTCAAATCCCAGTACTGGGGTTTGTCAGAAGAGAACTCATTTGGTGGAGACAACAGTTATCCTTAAATCCCGATCTCCCCTTCTCCCTACCCTGTTCCAAAGTGGTCAGCCACCATAGATACCTCGGAATTTGCTTGGGAAACAGTTTCAGAAGGGATGAAATTGCAGTTGGTGGGACACCAAGGACAGATATGTGGCAGATAAGCTGAACAGGACCAGGGTAGACCCTCACGACAGGAAACTAGATCAGGTAGTCTTTCAATATTTGATCCATCTGTGGGTAGTTCCTCAAGTAGACCTCTTTGCCTCCTCTCTGAACAATCAGTTGGCAATATTTTATTCCAGGACTCCATGCAAGAAGGCCTGGAGGACAGATGCCTTTTCTTTTCATTGGACAGGAATGGTCCTGTATGCTTTTTCTCTCTTTCCACTAATATCCAGGTACCTCTGAAGATTCATAAGGAATCCCCCAAGACACTGTGGTGACTCCCTTCTGGCCTAGAGAACTGTGGTTCTCCTTTCTTTTTGAAATGATCAGGGGCTCTTACCACAAGCTTCCTCACAGACAGGTTCTTCTCACACAAGAACAGAGGTATTTGTTACATCCCAGTATCAATCAACCTCAGTTGACTGCCTGCATGATAGGATCTTAATTCCTTTTAAGTGCCTGTTTAAGGAGGACATGCAGAAGGTACTAATGGAGAGAAAAAATCTACTACTAGAAAATCATATATTAGCAATTGAAAAAGGGTTCATAGTTGGTACCAACAACATAACAATTATTGATTCAGACTAGTTATTCTCTGGTTTTACAATATTTGTGAGAGTTACTATTCCATGTCCTCTCTTATTTCTCTAACAGGGTTCATTTATTAGCCATTTCAGCATGTCTACCCATAGATCCTCCTCTTTCAATGCAGTCTTATATCAACATGTTTTTGAAATTTGCATAAGAGGCCTCCAAGAAAACCAGCGGCCCCTCTTTGGGATCTTAATTTTGTGATAGAAAAGCTAACACTTGCTATATTTCAGCTAGCTATCATGGCTGACTTGAGTTCCTTAACACTGAAAACAGTTTTATTGATTGCTCTGACCTCTGCAAGAAGGGTATCTGAGCTCTTATGGTGAGTCAGCCCAATTTCATTTTCCATAGGGAAAGGGTTTATCTGAGAACTAATCCTTCTTTTATGTTTAATGGGGTTTCCAAGTTTACTTTACTCCAAACTATCCATCTCTCCATTTTTTTTCTAAACCTAAAAATGAGGAGATAGGATACTTCATACCTTGGATGTCAACAGACAACTTGGGTACTATCTTGATAGAACTAAATCTTTCAGATCATCAGATCAATTTTTAATTTCTTTTGATGTTAAAAAGAAGGAGCAACCTGTGTCAAAACAGACTGTTTTTAAATGATTGTCTTAGGCTATTACCTTTTGCTGTACTTACCATAACAAAACTATTCCAGGTATGGCCAAAATCCACTCTACCAGACCCATGGCTTCATCTATAACTTTTTGGAAATGATTGGATTCTAGGAGTATTCTAGAAGCTGCTACTTGGTTCTCTGTACATTCATTTACAAAGCACTATAAGTTTGATTTCTTCATCTAGGTCCAGATTAAGTCTTGCTAGGACCATTCTCCAGGGTTTCCTGGACTCTTCTCCTTTCACCTCCCAATTGTAGTAAACTAGGGTGATCTACCCACTTAGCTAAGGCTACTGCAACAGTGATAAATATGATGAACATAGTATAGTTGTATAATTAAACTTACAATAACACTAGATTTTCAAATGATCATTACTGCAGTAACTGCTTCCTCCTTCCATCCTACTTGTTTTTGGCATGCTTTTTATGCCAGGGTGTGGACATTTATTTGTTGTTGCTCCTTGCATTGTCCTTTCAGGATTCAGCCTCCCTTCCTTTTTTGACAGGAAAGCTCTGAATGGCTTTGCACCCAACCTTGTCTTTTAGTCAGCTCAGCTAGAGCTGTTTGACAGTTTGGCCATGTAGAAAGTACTATGAAGCTTTGGAAGCTGGCTGGCTGTTATATCCATGATAGGATATAACTTATATAGCTAAGACTACTGCAGCAGTTATCATTCGACTATCTACTGTTGTGGTAAGTTTACTTACATAACTGTACTTTCCTCAACTACATTTAGGAATTGTATGCAGTCATCAAAAGCCATGGAGGATCTCCTGTAACAAGCTATAAGTTTGTTTGTCTTGTGCAAGGAAAGTTACATTGCTGTGAGTTCAGTTTGTAGGTTTCTGGGAATCTTTCTCGAGGTGATATGGTCCCTGACAAATATATAATAACACCACAGTTTCCATCATGCCTGACTGCATGGTAGGTGAAAAATACAAATATGGAGGGAGTGCTGTCTTTACATTGAAACCAAGTTTCAGTAACTACACAAACGTGTGTGTTCAAGGTACAGGAGAGCATAAAGATCAGAGATTTTTTTTGTTAAAACTTCCAGCTTTGAGAAGAGCCAGCTTGATATGGGCCAGTTTAGGACTGGAAATGGCTACTCTGATAACTGCTATATAAGTACATCCATTAGCGGGACTTTTCCTAAAAAAGGCACTATGGGGTCAGTAATGGCTTTAGCCAATATTCGGAAGCCATGGAACAAGAGGTTCAAAGCAAGCTGAGCAGTTAGTCATCTCATCCCATGATAACACATACCAGATCCCCTTAGAATAACATCAACTACTAAGCCAATTGCTGAAGCCAATCATATATCCTTTATATAAAGGTATCATTCTGGGCAAAGGAAGGATTCCACTCAGGATACATGTCTTGCCTGCATTGGACAAATGCATGGTGAGATCCAGCATGTCTCTCTGCATGTGCCTTAGGGTTGTGCACCTCAAGTGATTCACACACACATGAAAAAAACACTAGGCCATAATCATATTTACATCTCTTGTGACATTATGGATCTTGGCAAGAGAAAGACAAGCAAACTATAACCCTGTCTTTGTAGTCTTGTGAGTATGGTGTCAGTGTGCCTGACAATAGTCTCCATACTATTAAGACAGTAATGTTTTTATTTGTGGAATCTGAGGTATTAGATGATTTGTTGTTTACCTCCTGGTGACCATTTACTGTGTGTGAATGAACATGGTGCTGATATGGTGGTGACATAAATCTGCAAAGACATTGTATTCTTTATCCTAGGAGGCTTCAGTAGTTACTTTTTTACAGCCTCACTAGAAGTCAGTTTAGTGGGATTGTAATGAGACATGTTAGTGTGTGATATTCACAGGCCATCTTATAGGGTTATAGGTTCATACTAGGCTATTGATCCAGGAGGATGTTTAGAAGTCTATCCATACATCCCCATGAAGTTTTAGCACATATTTAAAATACAAATAACACAGAGATGAACAGAAAATGTACATGTTGTCCTTGAACGTGAGGGACAAGGGTGCTATTCCAAGAATGAATTTCCGGTTACTTATCCATTCATCCAGATTATGTTTGGATAGTGTATTGAGTGAGAGGAATACCACAAGGTTGTGTAGATATTTGCACCTCAAACAGACTGAATTATTCATGTCAAGTATAAGTTGTGAGTATATGGCAGAGTCTGGACTGCCTGAAAGTACCAATGCTGTAATGTTGACAAAAGAAGGGATATAAACAGGTTTACTTTCTGTTTTATCCAGGTGGGTCTTGGACTTAGTTTGGTGTAAGTTTACAAGATACACTGTTCATAGCCTGGGTATGTGTAGCTTATGGAAGGAAAACTAAGCTAAGTGAAGGTACAGCCGTGCACACATACTTTGTGAAAACAGCACTGTTGATACAGCAATGAATACAGCAATAAGGATGTCTTTGCTTAAGTGGTAGCAATGCAGTAACACCAAGGAGAACAGCATATGACTAATAGCCCCCAGCATAAATACCTTCAAGGATTACAGGTACACTGAAATTCTTAACAAACACATTAGCCAACAGTCAAATATCAAACAAGTTCATTCGGTCACTCTAAAGTTGACTTCTGAAAAGCACTAATTGCCTAGTTTGCAACATCACCTATAGCAGCATAGCATGAAGTCTAGATGCTAATCTATTCCAGCATCTGTCTGACTGGTGCTGGTTGTACTAGCATGACTTGTAGCATGCACCTGATGTCAGACTTCAGCCACCCCTTGTAACAATTATTTCATCTGTTACTACAGCTCCTCTGTTTTGCAGAAGAAATGTAAGAGGCTTCATTTCAGATAGCTTTGTCCTCCCACCCATTGGAATCCCATGTTAGTGCTCACAGCCAGTACTGTCCTCACCACATTCCTTATTTTTCTGCTAAGGCATATTGTGTAGTTATCCTTGCCGGAGAGTGCTCAGTAAAATGAGAGGCCATTAGTGTTTGCTGAGACTGAGTATACCTTTCTAAGAAACTCTTCAAATGTACCAGTAAATCCAAGTACATGGAGCCCAACCTCATTCCCCTTACTGAGGACTGAAGGACAGAGCTCTTTTTTTTCATCTGTTTTTGATGACCCAAATTTTTGGAAGATTTTGGCTTGATGTAAAACAGGAGTGGTGGACAAATGGAGCCTGTTTTATCCCTTACTGAAGATTATGAGAGGTTTGTCATTTTTTTCTTGTAGGCCAGAAGGCTGATCCTGCCACTTACACATACTCTATAGAACACCACATCCACAGTGTAGAGTAATGTATTATTGTAGTCCATTCCCTGTAAGGCACATCATATATTTAGACCATCCAATGAATGTTTTTTTCATGGAAGAAACTCCAACGCTGAATATTACTGACTCAGTTACAGCACTGAAGAAGAAAATTTCTCCTATGAATCCTACTGTTCGTCCTGTTGACGGAGAAGCCAAGTCAGCGGAAGAGCCAGACACAAGCGTTCTTGCCTTCAGCCTTATCCCTGAGAATCCCTGATGACATTGAAGTACTTATCTCACATTTTTTCCCAAAGGGATCTTATTAGTGACATGCAACATGTAGTGTAGGGAATCCCTGAAGGATCCAGAAAGGATTCTGTCAGGACTCGAGCATATGTCTCTCTAACAGTCAGTAAGTGGCTCCTAATACTGACCTCTTGCCTGACAGAGGAAGTTTCTGCTTCACTTGTTCCACTCTGTGGAAATCACAGTGAACCTGACAAAGTCCCAACTTTAGCCAGTATGGTATTGAGTTCCCAAGATAGCAGGACTTATCAGGCATTGTTACTTCTAGAAAGGATCCAGAGCATTCTAGAACTGACTCATTTGCCCACTTGCTGTTTCATAGTACCGCATTCCACAGCCATTATGTTATTCCTAAGTTCCAGATCTGATCATGGCTTCACCTGTCATGGTACCACATGCCAAGTTCCATGTAAGGGTCCAAAAGAGATCTTCCTGAGTCAAGGACTATTTATTGTCATGAGAGAATGATCCATTGAATGCATTGGTAAAACTGTCCAAGGTCTGCAGGATACATGCAGAGTGATGGCCTATTTTCAACCACCTTTTATCTTGAATAATATTGTAGTCATTAATATAGCAGATGGGGGGGGGGGGCAGTGCAAGAGGTAGAGAGCCCAAGGGATATGGTTCCCTTTGCGTGTCAGTTTTGTTTGAATTAGAGCTTTTCTCTGTCTCTGTTAGGCCTCTATTACCTTTTTTAGAGTTTCTTCCCTGAGGCATTTGATCCATTCAGTTGAACAACATGCCAGTTGCTTTCTATCAACATGTTGAAAGGAAATGTTTCCAACCCACAGTGCATCTAGGTCATGATAGTCTGGAACAGGATTATCCAGAATGGTTGTTTCCTCTTAGAAACGTGTATTGAGGGGGAAGTCATTGCCTAGTAGACAGACTGAAACACTATCCTGTCATGCCAAGGAGTGTTTCATGTGTCAATATATGGCAGAAGAGTTTTTTTGTAATGGGGATAGCTAGTTTGCAACATTTTTGTACCTCCAGCCAATACCCAACGTCACAGATATTTCTTCATGTATCTGCTTCCCAATGCCCAGAATTAGGATAAGATTGTGAAACCTGGCTTTAGAGTTTTCTTTATCATTTCATCTGATAATGAGGTTAATCCAGAAAGTGAGGCTTCTTATAGCAAAATTCATTCTAATTGCCTCCTTATAACTCATATGGATTTTATGTGTCTTATTCCTGCCCTTTCTTCCACGGTGTCCTCTCAAACTGAATTGATCCATCCATTAGGGATGACTTATCTTGACTTCCACACCCTCAAGCCAACAGCCGCCATGCTCCTGTTCAATTAATTGCTAGATCAGCATACTTTTCATATTGGGTAGTTTCATCATATCCTTTTTTCAGAGGCCTTCTACCCAAAAAAAAATGACACAGAAGTGGATAAGTTTTCTCTTTGGGCTGCAGAACATTGTCTATACTCTCTTCCAGTCCTTGTTTCTCACAAACCTTGAAGTTCCATTCTGAGATATTTGACATGTATTTGTTACTTATCCATTAAAGTGCATTTCTTGCAATTTAAAACTTATGCACAGGACAGAATTCTATGTATCTGGCTCCCCTTTTATTTATTTAGTTTTTTATTTAATATTTGATAGCAGGGAAAGTCCAACTGGGCATAGATCCTGTTTTCAGCAGAGGCCAGGGGAGAAAAGCTCCATAAACGCAATATACATTTACATGATAATGACAGTTAAATAAATATAATGATTAACAAGGTGATTATAGACAAAGAATTAACAACAATAAAAAATCATGAATGTAAATCTCACTTGATACATATGGGATAAAGACATAACTATATATATATATATATATATATATATATATATATATATATATATATATTTTTTTTTTATATATATATATATATATTGGTACAATAAGTGAATGCACTTTAAGTGAATTTAATTCTATAAAGTGCAGGAAGTGAGAATGATGTAGTAATTAGGACAGACAGGTAGGACAGTGTCTAGAGGGGGTACATGTATGGATGAAGAAATGGTGGGTGCAATAAAGTAATGAGATATAGTTAGGAGAAAAGTACAGCTGGCAAGAGTGGCAAGGAGGTAGGAAAAGTATAGGTACAGGAGTGAGGTGGTGGTTGGTTAGAGAAAGGTAGAGGATAAGGACAATAACAGAATGGAAGTGTTGAAGAAACATTTGTAAAGTTTTCCTTAGAGTCAGATAGTCAATGCCTCTGTGGGGCATTTATTTTTTGCTGAAGAGCTTCCTGCTCCTCCTGCTGAACCAACATCATTAGCAAACCTGAAATTATTGGCTTGGAAAACACAATTTCTTGTTGTTGTGTCACTTAAAAGGATTTACAATTTCAAGGCTATATGTGTTAAACTTTTATATCTTATATTCCTAAAATAAAAAGTTTACTGGAGAACAAACACTTTATTCATGCTTAATGTTGCTACTGAATCAAATCTGAAAAGTGCCCTCATCAAAGACAGTCTATTTCACTGTATGGTTGTGCACAGGAAGCTAGTGTAGTATATGAACAAAACTTAGCCCATAATATGGATGACCAGATGACCAGCCTTTTGTTTTCTCTGCCAAGAATCAGCAAAGAAAGTTATAAACCATGGTTTCTTCCATTTGCTTTTCATCTGCATTACCTTTTGTTGCAAGAATGAAAAATCTTTGCAGTCAATTCCTAAAACACATTCTGCTACAGCTGTCTCTACATAGGCTGTTTTTTTGGAAATGCCGAATTGGATGATATTTATGTAGCCACTATGTGATCACACTTGAACACCTCTGCAAAACACCAAAAACTGTCTAACATCTAGATCCTGGTTTTCCTTTAGGGCCACATTAATCAAGGAGGCATTTCCATAGAATGGCAATCCAGGAATGTAAGCTGGGAGCTCGGTGCTGTTAGTTCCTGCAGAGAGACCACTATAAAATCAGAAACAAAAGTAGGGATGCAAGATCTATGAGTAGAGTTCTATCTGCAGCAATCAATTCAACATCTGTCACATTGCTTTATGCTCTGTACTTTCATTTATATAACCAACTTTAATTTGGTCTAGAACTGGAGAGGTGCTCTCTGGGATGCTGCATAGCCTGGTACAGCCTTTGAAGTTGAACACATCAAACCGGGTACAATACCTGCTTTCTGCATGACAGTATGAGGTAATACGACTTGTGACTTGTGACAAGTCAATCTCTTTCTTTGATTTTCACTATATATTTGATCCAATAATGAAAATGAAAAAGAAAGACAAGAAATTTAGCTTCCATCCTTCCCACCTGTCTTGTTGCACAGCACTAATTACACTTTTCAGTCAAGGCTGCACTCATGGCAGCTATAACCTTCCACAGACTGTAACCACAGTAATACTTACTGTTTTCTTAACTCCCCCACCCCACTCTCATTTTTCAGATTATGTCTCTCTTTCTGTTTTTATTTCTAAAAAGTATATATTTTTCTGCTATGAAAGTCCAGTTTTGGGTTTCACATTGAGTTCTTTAGATATGATGTTAAACTACTGTTTGAAACTTTTTTGTAGGTGCATCTGAAGTAGTTATATATATATATATATTTTTACATGTGCACATAAATACCACTGATTTATATATATTCCTTATCATGGTGCTGATATTTCTATTTATTTTGGTCGTTCATGCCAAATGTAAACAGTTGTTTATTTGTCCCTGTTATGTTTAATTTATCCACATTCATCATTATATGTCTTTGTTGTTTTGTTATTTTTGCCTGAGTCAAGTTGGGAAAGAGTTTTGTATAAGCTCACCTACCTGGTAGATAAAAACTGAAGGAGGTTTTCCTGTTAAAAGCCGCTATTCAATGGTTTAGTCAATTTCAGTGGCAGTCTTATTGCAAACTAGCTCACTGAGAACCAGCCATCAGTTTGCCTTATAATTTATCAATTTCAGCAAAATCTTTCTCTGTAGACTTCATCAAGGAGACCAGCTCCCCAATAATCGCAATCTTCAATGCATTAAGAAAATCTGTTTCTAAAGAATATATGCATGTAAATAAACTCTTACACCCCTCAACACACAGGGGAAGCACATTCCCAGCGACTTAAGTCCAAAATCACAAAGTCACAGAGGAAAGGAAACAGTTTGAACTCTATCTTTTCAAAGAGAGGTAGATGATGAACTGGTTCTTGTCAAGTAGTTTCCTAAGAGGATGGACTCCTGTCATAATGGCCACTCATAATGCCTAGTGCTGACAGACCAAAAAAAGATCAGAAATGCAAGAAATCCAGGAGTAGAGCAAATCTCAAACATTGCTCTTTTCCTTTAAACTTTTTTTTTAGGGGGGGGTCAAGCCCCCCTGCACCCCCAATGTGGGGACAAACTCCACCCCCCCAAACTTATATATACCAACTCCAAGATCAACATACAGAAAAAAGGGAATATCCTGGGAAATGGCCAGCTCAGGCTTGGAATATGCAAGTTCTATTTTTGGTCATTCGGTCTCCTTGTTTCAGGACTTACTCTACTGAGTCCCAACATCTCAAACGCTTACCGTCATAGTACACATCAGTAAAACAGGTCTGTTTCACCTACTTTCAAAACACATATAGAAGTGAGTAGTCATAAGTGTGAAATTATAGATCACACTGGAAAAGTAAGTAATTATACAATGACTTAATTATGCAATGAATGAAAATTTGGTTACTTAATCTGAAAATTCTGAAAAATACTATATTTTGAATGTCATTCAATTTTTGCAACGTTCTTTATGACTTGTTTTTATCATTTATGTTACATATTATAGTTGTTCCTACATTTACTAGTTTCCTTATTATGCTGCCTATTTCAAGTACGACGTGTCTGTTATTAGATTGCTTGACTTAAAGTTCCATAAATGTAATGGCCAGTCTGACACAAAAGTAAAAATTATTGATGTTTGCAATTTCAGGGATTCACAGAAGAGGCCAGTTTTCAACTTGAGTGACCAGAAGAACATTGCTTTGGAAGTGACGATCACTAATCATCCATCTGACCAGAAGCACACCCACAAAGATGGTGATGATGCTTATGAGGCTCAGCTGATTGCTAGTTTTCCAGATACATTGTCCTATTCTGGCTTTCGATGTGAGGTGAGGTAGAGAACAAGAAAGTGTGACTCTATTTCCACAAAGTAGCAAGTCTGCCAGCAAATTATGTTTGGATATGCTTGAAAGCTGTAGTTTATGATGCATGTTTGTTTAGTTTGGTTTTGTTTCCTCCAAAATGCTAGCTCAATAATTCTGTCTACCTCCAGTACTTGCATGTTGATAATGCCTCAGGATCTTAAGATCAGCCTTCCAAGTTGTATGTGAGTTATATAAGAGACATCATGATCTTTTAAACTGTTGGCATTATGTTGTCTTTAAGTAGTAGTACACAACATTCCAATACCCTACATCTAAGAATACCAAAGGACCATGCAAAAAAAAAAAACATGTTTTATTTTGGGATGTGCACCCCAGGCCAGTCCATTAAACTGCAACAATGTTATAGAACTTTCAACATGGAATAAATGTAAAACATTCAAAACCCAAAGTTGCACTTCTCATTTGTATGCTCAATGTGGGGCCAAAATTGCAGTTTACTAGTCACAACATTTAATCAGCAGGATAAGTTGTAGATGCCAACCAGCTCAGACTATACCTTATTAAGGTGTTTGTAGTATTTTAGGGAATGAGGTAGATTTTATGCTAAAAAATGCATAATACTATCCTTTGGGAAGTCAGCCACCCCTGGTAACTACCATATTGACAACACACCCCCTAAGAGTGGACCCAATAGTCAGAGACTTGGACACACACATAGGGAGTAATATAGCCTTTGACAATCACATGATTACAGTATTAAGGGTATCATTCTACATTGTGCAACTTATAAACAAAGGTATGACATCTAGGTCCAAGGAGGTCATTGTTCCACTGTATTTGGCACTCATCAGACCTATCACTGAACACAATGTCCCCTTCGGTATGTACCTAACAAGGCACATCCAACAGCTGGAGCATTCACAGGTGTTCCACACTGAAAAACACAGCGCATAAATAAAATGCCCTGTGGAGACCACCTCAAAACCATGTCCTTTTATTCTTTCTCCTACAGGCTAAGGGGAGATCTCTGACTGGCATACCAGGCATTTTCAGACCCCAATCTGATGGCCCTCCTGCATATTAGCAAAACAGACAGCACCAGAATTACCTGTTCTTGCCTGTGATATAAATAGTGCCTGCTGGAGAGACAGGTAGGTATCCCAGAAACTACCCCATCTCTGGAACAGGCTGCCCATCCATGTGAAGCAGAATTCCTCCCCAACCCAATTCAAGTGTAACTTGGACAACTGGATAGTGATCTAAAAGTTCATCCCTGGTTTGGTACCTATGTATCTACTGGACACAGGCAGCCTCTAAATAGTTCCTCTCCCAGGCCCCTCCTTGCAAAGTTTTCATCTCCCAAGCCCTTGCTTACACTACTAAGGGTACCAGAACTTGACAGAGATTTGGGATGCATGGCTAGGGTTAAAAAAGGCCCTAGTGGGCATTAGCCTAATACACACCTATGAAACTATTACCAGGATGCTGAGAAAGTATTCTATTTTTGTTTTGTTTTTTTCAGGGCAGCCTATTAGAAACATAAGAACACAATAACAATACTAGGTAAGCAATTACAAGGACCAGAAGATGCCTAGCATACACACTTTCAAGTAGACACACTTAAAAGTTTGTGCCTCTCATTTCAAGCATTTAATAGTGCCCACCTCCCAAATCAAGCAGAGCTGTACATGACAATCCATCTGTAGATTTGTGTCTGTGATTCAATCATCATGACTAGCCTTAAAGATATTCATACTGGTACTTTCTTTGAGCTATAGTGGCAACTTCTTCCATAAGCTGGCAATACATTAAGTTAGGAACCTTTCTTTCTAGTGAGTATTGTTTATTTCTGGTCTAGATTTAAGTTCCTAGTGCAGGTGTTTGTACAACTACTGGTTAACAAAGAAAAAGGATGCCAAATAGGAGTGGGTCTTTCATGGCAAAAGCAACACACAGGTTACCTTGGAGCAGCCCATAAGTTACTGAGTATTGGATAGTTGTGCTTAATCTATAGGGATAATGGAAGGATTTAAGGACTTTCATTTTTTTTTTGGTAAGGTATGTTTTGAACCTTTTTAGTTGAGCAATATGCTTCAATTTATCAATACCCAAATGGGACATGGTATTCCATGATGGGTCTGATAAGGGAAGAATACAGTGTCAAAATGACTTCTTTGGATCTTAAAGATGTTCCCTTAGAAATTAACTGAGCCAGATCAAAGGATTTACTGACTACAGTGGGGAGATGATGACTGAATGAGAGAGAATTTTTCACATAAGTACAATCATGTCATTCTGAACAGGAGTATCATTCATAATATATGAGGTAGAATTTTTTTTTTGCCAAATGCTACTAAGCTGCACTTGTTAGAATTTAACATGTATATTCTGTATTCAAGCCCTTGCTGGAGTTATTTAGTATCAGTGAATGAGCGGATAACATTGACCAGCTTTTTGGTGGTCATCAAACATGGTCAACCACACTTCTAGGATATTGGGGTGAACATCTGCAAAACAGATGCCAAACACAACAGTTTCAAGCACTGATCCCTGCGGTACCCCACTAATTACAATTTTACATTCAGAGAGGGTACCAGCAACTTTCACAGTCTGGGTCTGTCATACAGCTAATTTGCAATCCATCAGATAATATAGAGGTTTACATTAAATTTGTTTATTATTTAACAATACCAGCATGGAGGACAGCGTCCAAAGCCTTGATCAGCTCAGCTCAATAAAAGCAGTGTGCGCTGAGTGACAACTGCATACAGCATCTGTAAACTTTTCAGAGACAGGACCTACACTTCACTAAACCGATTTGATTTGGGTCTACATCAGTTAAATTGCCAGTGTCTGCAGAAATGAGTCCTGCTATGATTTATCCCAAGGCTTTGCATACAAGGCTGGTGAGGTTGATGGGCATATAATTGCCTGGATATGTAGAAGGACTACCTTTATGTGTGGGTGTCACACCGGGTGTTCTCCTGGCATCTAGCACAAACCTGATGTAGGCTGAGGTTCCATGGAAGTATTATTTTAAGTCTTTGACATAGATTTGAAGACTTGCTCTAAGGGGATTGTATGGGAATGAAATTTTCAGGGATACAGCAGGTAATAATTCAGGTAGATGGGATAAAGTTAGCACTGAATTTGTCTGCTTATATACTGACTATTTCCTTCTGATTATATTATGTGATATTATTATTGATGAGTTAGGTGCATTCTTGAACATTATTTCTTAATTGCCTAACATAACTGAAGACAGATTTGTAATTTCCTTTGGTATCTGTTGAGACAGTACAGTTGTGTAAAATCTTACCATAATGGTAGATGTCCTTGCCTTCACTGCTGCAGTATTTTTAACAATATGGGAGAGTGTCAAAGCTCAGGAGGAAACTTGAGAGGAGGAAAGGGCAGAAGAGTCCCATAAAAAACATGAAGAACTGAACTATCAAAACCAGCCCTAGCTCTAGAAATACCATCCAACTTGTAGTGCTTGGAAAAGGTATGCACAGAAGTTCAGGTAGCTACTTCAAGAATATAATCAATATCCAAGCCTTGGAAAAAAGCACCAGAAGAAGCCACAGCTCTAATAGAATGAGCCTTAGTTGAAAAAGGAAGGGTCTTGCCGTGAAAAGTGTAACAAAAGGAAATAGCCTTAGAAATTCAAGAAGAAATAGTTTTCTTGGATACAGCAAGTCCAAAAGATCTAGGATGAAAAGAAACAAATAACTGATCAGATTTTCTGATAGCTATGGTCATATCCAAATAAATTCTAAGTTGCCTATGCATGTCCAAAGTATGCAGCACCCTCTCACTGTCAGTTTGTGGAGAGAGAAAAAAGTAGGCAGATTAATAGACTAAGTGATAGCTCATTAACCACCTTTGGCATAAAAGAAGGACACTCTGTCCTCATGTAAAATCAAAAAAGAAGGACAAGTTATAAGGCCCTGCAACTCAGACCCCTGTCTGGCAGAAGTAAGCGCTATCAAGAACAGTCTTCCGGGAACAATGCTGCAAGGAAGCTGAAGCAGTAGGCTCAAAAGGAGCCTGAGTCAACTTCTCCAAGACAAAATTAAGATCCCAGGGAGGAGGAACAGGCTTTCTGGGAGGTCTAATTTTAAGGACACCTTTAAGAAATTGTCTCACCTCAAATCTAGCAGCTAAAGAAGGAGAAAAAGGCAGACAAGCAGAGATAGCTGAAAGGTGGGCCTCAATAAAAGAATATGGCAAACCAGCATTGAGCAACTCACTCAAATAAGAGAGAACCAAAGGAGCATCCACAGTAAGTGCATCCAGGTTACAAGAGAGACACCAAAAAGAAAACATCTTCCATTTGGATAAGTAAGATTTCCTAGCTGTAGGTTTCCTGGCCTCCTGCAGGACTTGCAGTATGTCTTCAGAAAAAAGGTGTCTAAAAGAAATCAAAATCATATCAGCCACAGTGTTAGGTGAAGCATGGACAGATGGGGATGGATATGTGATCCCTTGTCTTGTGTGAAGAGATACACCCTGTGAGGTAACTTGTGATGATTGCCTCTGGCTAGATGCAGAAGAAGAGGGAACCAGTGTTGTCATGGCCAAAAGGGAGTCACCAACAAGATTTTGGGAGCATCCTGTTGGATTTTGAACAGGACTTTCAGAATGAAAGGAAGGGGAGGGAATGGATAATGAAACATCCTCTTCTAAGAGAATGAGAGAGCATCCACCTTCCATATCAGAGGACCTGGGACTCTGGAACAAAACAGAGGAAGTTGTCTGTTCAGAGGGGAGGCAAAAAATCCACTTGAGGAGTACCCCACTGGTGGATAATGTCCAGAAACACATCCCTGTGAAGCATCCATTCATGGGACTGAGTTACGGACCTGCTCAGAGGGTCTGCCACTGTGTTCTGACCGGAAGGGATATAAGCTGCTTGAACAGTCACTTAACACTTGTCAGTAAGATCCCATACCAGAAGTGCCAACCGACAAAGAAGATAAGGTCTTGTTCCGCCCTGCTTGTTGATATACCACATCATTGTGGTATTGTCTGTGAATACCTTAAGAGACCATGGAGAAAAGAGAGATTGAAAGACCTGAAGAGCCAGCAGAAGGGTTCTCATCTATTGCACATTAATGTGCTCCTTCTGCTGATGAGGCAACCACACCACCTGTACCTTTAGGGAGCCAAACATCACCCCCCTATCCCATGTCTGAGGTGTCCGTGAACAATTCTTGAGAGGGAAAAGGGGGATGAAAAAGGATCCATGGATTTGGAGAAAACTGCTGAATCCCCCAGAGAAGTTCCTGCCTAAGGCAAGGAAGAAGAGGAGCCACAAAGTCTAGAGGATGTGCGTGTTGGAGCCACTTTGACTTCAGAAACCACTGAATCTTTCTCATGTGAAGTTTGGCCAGATAGAGCATTGGAACGGTGGATCCCATGAAACCCAGAACTCTTAGAAACTTCCTGGAAGCCAGAGGAAGAACAGTATGAAAGAAAGAAATGGGAGTTAAGGTCTTT
Source organism: Protopterus annectens (assembly GCF_019279795.1). Taxonomy (NCBI): domain Eukaryota; kingdom Metazoa; phylum Chordata; order Ceratodontiformes; family Protopteridae; genus Protopterus; species Protopterus annectens. The sequence continues at coordinate 977,884,353 of NC_056743.1, forward strand.
GGAGGGGGTAGGGTAGCAAGTATTGGTGCTGTCTGAATACTGCAACCCAGAAAAACATGATCCTGAGAAGGAGTCAGAGAAGACTTTTTGAAATTTATAGTGATCCCCAGGCTCTGAAGAAGGGATACAGCAAAATGAAGATTTTGCAAAAGGGTCTCTGGAAAAGACACCTGAATCAACAGTCATCTAAGTAAGGAAATATTTGGATCCCTTAAAGTGTGCAAAAGGCAATCACAGGAGCAAGGCATTTGGTGAACACCGCTGGGGCAGTAGAAAGGCCAAAGTGCAAAGCAGAGAACTGAAAATGCCAGTAAGCAACAGAGAAATGCAAAAACATCTTGAAAAGGGGATGGATTGGAATATGGGAGTAAGCATTCTTGAGATCCAGAGATACCATATAGGCCTGAGGGAGCAATAGAGTAAACAGAATCTGAAGGGACAACATCCGAAAGGAAGGTATCTTTTGAAAAGTGTTTAGATGAGGCAGGTCTAGAATAGGTCTCCAAGTGCCCTCTTTTCTGGGCACTAGAAATAGTCAGGAGTAGAACCCTTTCCCCTTTGGGACACAGGCACCTCTTGAATTGTACTCTGACACAAGACATCTTGAAGAACCTCTGGTGAAAAGGGAAGTTGTTCCCAAGGAGGCTGAGGAATGCCCATAAAAGGAGGACAGGATTTCCATACCATGAAGTACCCTTGACAAATGATTGAGAGAACCCAGGAATCCTGAGTGATCTTTAGCCAAACTAGAAAAGAAAGAGAAAGGCAAAGAGAGAAATGTGGCTTGGAGGGGCAGATAGTCACATAGCACCTGGGTTGTCCACAAAGGAAGGCTCTGGAGTCCCCAAAAATGGAGTAGCTTTATCAGGAGGAGTCTGTTTGCTACTCTTCTTACCTTTAGTAGAAGGATGGAACTGCCTACAAACAAAGGCAGGCTTAGTGGGGTAGTTTCTCTGAAATTTAGGCACAGGAGAAACAAACACATTTAAGTAGTTCCCCTAAGGCCTTACCTTTATCCTGACGGGACTTAAACAAACCAGCAGAGCTTCCCAAAACAAAAGTTTAGAATCCAGAGGAGCATCCATCAATTTAGCTTTAATATCATCAGGTAGAGGTTGATGGGGCGGCCACGGTGGTGCAGTGGTTAGCATTGCTGCCTCACAGCAAGAGGTTCTCTGGTTCGATCCTCGGCTGGGGTGCCTTCTGTGCGGAGTCTGCATGTCCTCCCTGTGGTCGCGTGGGTTTCCTCCGGGTGCTCCGGTTTCCTCCCACATCCCAAAGACATGCTGTAGGTGGATTGGACACTCTAAATTGGCCCTAGGTGTGCATGTGAGTGTGCCTTCTGTGGAAGGTTGGGCGCCGGGCTGGCAACTCGACACCGTAAAACTCTACTGCCATTCAATGTGCGGACAAGGTGATCCGCTGTGGCGACCCCTAACCGGGAAAAAGCCGAAAGAAGAAGAAGATCATCAGGTAGAGGTTGAAGCCTAAACCGAGAATACCTCCTCATTACTGAACCAAAAACAGCATCCTTAGAAGAGGCATCCACCATATCATAACTACATTTAATAGAATGCCGAATGACTTGAGAGGAAATCCCTAGCAAGGAAAGAAGTGAAGTTTTACCCTCATAATCTGAAAAATCAGAAATAAATTGATAGGCCTGAGAAAGAAGTGCCAACACATACATAGACATATGTGTCGGATAATTAATAGCCCTAAAAGCTAGGGTAGCAAAAGTGTAAACCTTTTCGCCCAGCCTGTTCATAGTTTTGCTGTCCTTGTCAGAAGGCAATAACGTGGATGAAGGAAGCAATTGAGATGGCTTATCAGAGACTATGGACACTACTGAGGGGTCAGCAGCAGGACATTTATATAAAAAAGAACAATCAGGCTTTGGGGAAGAGAATCAGGCAATTGACAGGCATTGCCAAAAGCATCCAGTAAAACAGCCAACACAGGAGGAATAGCCGCAGATTTAGAAGAGTCCAACTGCAATAACTCATAGTACCTCTTACTGATATCAGAGACCTGGGTACAATCCCACTTAAAAAAATCCATCATCTTAGAGACTGTGTCCCAAAAGGAAATGTCCTCCAAAGGAACATCAAGAATAATAGGTTCCTCCTCTTCTGACCCGTAGTCCAAAGGAGAAGGACTTTGAGTAGAATAAGTAGAGATTCATCAGCAGAATCAGACTCATCCTCATAAGAATCCTGGTCTCTAAGCCTTTTAAAAGGAGTAGAGGACCAAGGAGAAGCAGGAATTGAAACCCCATGAGGAGGCCTTAAGGACAGTAAGGCAGAAAATAACCCCTGAGTAAAAGCCTGCCACTCACTTTGTGGATCCCTAGAAGCAGAAGAAACATGTTTAATTTTTTTTTTAAGGGAATATCCTGTGAAGGCTTAGATCCAGGATGACAGTCAAGAACCATAGCAAGAACTTTTTCCCCAACTAAACACTGAGGAACTTCCCAAGACCCCTCAGAAAAAAAATCAACCATGGTTCCTTCTGAACATCTGAAATGGATGCCTGCAAAAGCCTCTTCAGATGTGTTGCTAGCCGGATCCTCACCTGCCTCCAACATGGTCATGGCAGAGAAATCCGACAGCACAACTAGGTGAGCCTCCAGGTTTGTAATGACCTCAGGAGAAACATCTGGCAGAGGCTGGACAGTAGAAGATTCAAGTCATACCTTTCTTATCTTCTTCCCTAACGGTTGACTCTCAGAGTGGGAGATTCCTTCCATTGTATCTTTAGCAAGTAGCTTAAGACACGGGTTCTCAAGATACAAGGAAATGAAGAAAGTGTACTGCGAGGCTTTTTGGAATAAACGCCTGACAAATAGAACAAGACATATGGTCATGAGAAGCACCTAAGCAAAAAAGGCACTTATCATGGTAGTCTCTATTGGGAATCTGTCTCCTACACTGGCATTTACCCTTCCTGGATGACATTAACCTCAAGGAACACAAACAAATGAGAAAAAACAAAATTCCTAACAGGCCACTTGTCTTGCAAAAACAGCAAACAGGTGTAGGAAGTCACTGGAGAACAAAAAATGCATTTAACTGGCAAAAGACAGATGTGGGTAAACAGACTGATGCTGTAAAAGATAAGTGCAGACTGACAGCAAAGAAGTTCTGTTTTTCGTAAGCCTGAATGTCACCTTTATGCCCTACATTACGCAGAGAGTGTACAGTGACGTTCAGCATACCTTTTAAATTCAGAAGTGTTTGGAAGACTGGCTGGATGTCAGGTTTCCACAGCAGGGAATCTCATATCATTAAGACTACTACAACAGTGAATTTAAGGACATCTTAACCTTCTACTGTGCTTTGCATTGTCACTAGTACTCAAGTTCCTTACCGGCATGTTGCTTTGCGGTTTTGACATAAGGGAACAGATTTCTTAGAACTTTTTATCATTTCCTTCTTTTATTATACACTTTATTGGTATAGAAGTTATACCAGAGAGATTTATTTCAGAATTTGTTATTAAGTTTAGGGCAGAGAGGTGCCTTTTGTATGCAACTGTTTAGGTGCTGATAAAAGTTGGAAGAAAATGTCACAGCCTTCCCAGCTAGGTCAATTTGCAGGATATTGTTGGAAATTTTGCATAGATCTTCTACAAGGTAAAATAACATTGCCCTGGTGAGGTCCCCGTAAACAGTCTGATTTGGTGGTGGGGGTGGAACCACTAGGCCTGACAGAGAAGATGAGTGGCTTATGGTAAGTTTTAACCAGGGATGAGGAAATGCATGGTGGGTTGGTAAAAAGCTTGGCTGGTAAAAACAGGTCAAATATATTAGAGCATCAACTAGGTATTTTTACAATTTGCTGCAGTGCATTGACATCAATAAAGTCTAAAAAATGTAGAGCATGTTCATTTTTAGAGTTTTAAGTATGCCACTTTTTGCTTTGGAAAATTAAATGGTATTTACCTCACTAATGATGTTAAGATAATTTCCATGATCTTTTCAGGATGTTGATGGAGATCTGCAGCTAGCAATAAAGTGAATAACAATGATTTGGATCTCCAGGAGCTACTTGGTTATGCATGCTGACATATTAATTGCATAAAAATGTTTGCATTAATTTTGCCTCATCTATGTTGCATATGTTTTATATATTAGAAGGTATTAAATATTTCATAATGCAGAAACTTTAGAAGCACATTTAAATAGTCATCAGTTTGTGGCAGGCTAGGTCATTGCATATTCAACAAAGAACATGTCCCTGTTAGCGGAACCATCTCCATATACACTACCATTTGCTAGTAATAGACTGAACTATTTATGGGTGACACTTAACTTGGGTTGTTCCTTGAAGAGAATTCTGTGTAAAACCACTACTGGGGTATTCAGCTGTGGTTAGAGTTATTATATCACAGGATACTGAAGCCAGCCCTAGCCCTGATGATGTAGGGCAGGTCATAATTCAAATAAATGACTATCCTTATTTCTCTGTCTCTCACCTGTAGGCTTCTGTTCCTACCCAAAAAGTAGTTCAAATGTACCACTCCTTTGCAGAATAAATAAATAAATAAATAAATAAATAATCTACAAGCCACCTAACAGTGTGAACATTGGCTCTGGACAGATAACGGTCACTGTTGATGTAACACACCAAACTTGTTTGCAAAAATGAGGAAAAGGGAGATGTGGATAGATGGATGGATGAATCTACACCTTCTTGATGCGTGAGTTACTACTTTAAGCCAAATTTACTAGGCATGTCTAAAACTTAACTCATGCATAACTCTACACTTATTCATCTTAAGGACAAAAATTACCTGTTTTTTTAAACATATCTGCTGGGGGCGTCTTCTTAAGTCAGTAAGTCAGCATAGACTACTAATTTTCCTAAAAGTTCTTAAAATTAATTTCAACATACCAAGTGGTAAATTGGATTTTCTTTTAGGACATTACCAAGCTATTAATATCTGTTAAATCTAGGTGCCGTAATGAAGAAAAGAAAGTACCACTGAGATATCCGCATTTGTTTTTTTATATACTTTATTTTTTCATTATAACATCTGGATGCCTCCTCCCCCATGGCTTGCCAATGTCTGGGATAAACAAGAGAACTTTTATCTTACTGTGTAACTGTAACCACAAATGGAAGAATACTCCAATGCCACTGTTCAACACTGTGCTTCTCCTTCTGAGTTATTCCAACTAACTTTCCCTGAACATTTTTGTTTTGCTGATACTACAATGAAAATGTACCCATGAAGCAACACCTGTTATTCTTTTTAATAATGTCCAGCTTCTGCAGATCCTCTAACTCTTCAAAAAGTTCTATTAAGGGACAAAAAAAAGGACACTTCACTAACACGGTGCTGCTGGAGTTATTTTGGGGTCTATATGTAGCTTCACCTGGCAATTCTTTACTTTTCCAAAACCACCAAATAATCTTTTAAGATTCAATCAACCATTTATCTAGTCTTTGTACCTTCACACCGTCATGTTTCATGTCTTTACTATACCCAAGGAGTTTGCTGTCAGCTAGCTCAGAAAGCTGCTTTCTTCTTGCAAGACATTAAATGAAGCCATGACAATGTTTTTCTTCACTTTACATCTGTTATGAATTAACCTTTTATTTGTTAAGTTGCATGGATAAATTCTGATATTCAGTTCTTTAGTGCTGGTTGTTTCCACAGTTTATTATAATCTACTTTACATAGTACATTTACTGAAGCCCCATGACTATGAACATTTTTTATCTTCTGTCTTTTTATCTTGATTTTTACTTCTGTTTTTTTTATATACACACTATCATCCTCATTTAGGTTATTGGCATTAGTGTTGCTTTCTTTATTACTGCCACCAACTGCTTTTTTACCATTACCATAAACCATCTTCTTTATATCTCTTCCTGCTTCAACTCATCTTTTTTCAAATCAATATTTTTATATTCTGGTCTTTCATATATACTTGGGCATTTGCATACTGTTACAGAACGTCTGCACTTCTTGAATGTTGCACTTGCTACTAAGGCTGAACATTGTTCCCTGTCAGGATACTGAATAATATGGTATCTGTACTTAGTTCATGAAATGTTTTACTGTGTATTGCAGTCATATATTTTTCTTATATTCCTGAGTCTTTCCTTTTGTTTTTTTTTTCTTTTCACTGCTCATTTCTCATTTTCATTCCGTTTTATTCACTTCTGTTTACTTGCATCACTGGGTTTTATTTGCTTATATTTTGGACATCTTTAATAGTCATATAAATTCAAGCAGTTCGCCTATGGCTATTTCTGGCTCAGTTAAGACTTTCTTCCTTATAATTTCAGTGGAGCACGCATTTATTTTAGTGTTACTAGCCATGTGTAACACATGGGCGGTGGACTTGTCTTCCTTTTGTTTAACCCAGCTTGTGTCTATGTTTTACACTAATCAAGAACTTTCAGTGCAGTCCTTGGGGAAAACAGGTTCCAGATGTGACTGTGCGTTTACCTGCTGTTTTGCCCAAGGATGCCTGGCCATTGCATACTTTGTCAGGAAAGTTATATCCAAGATTCAGGCCACTGGATCACTTTTTCTGCATTTTAAATGCATTTCCTTCAAGGTGATAGGAGGTATTTTTATGGATTTTACTTATTTATTTATTTTATTTTATTTTACATTTGTTAACTGGGTAGTGTCCGGCTGGGCAAGTAGCCCGTTTTCAGTGGAGACCCGGGGAGAAAATCTCCATGACAATAGTACAAAAAGATTACAAAAATGTGACAAAGATTTACAAAGAATATACAAAAACTTTAACAGATGCTTACAATCACAGTTTACAAAAAGAGAATGTAAACAGAAAACACTACATTTCCTAAGCCTTACTATAGACAATAATATGAAACTCATTAGATACATAACTAAAATAAATCATTGTGGTATTTTCATTTGGTAGAAGTAAGACAAGGAGAAGATAGCAGAAAAGAAACATTTGATTGATGGCATGAGAAACTAGACAGGAGTACAGGAGTATTACAGGAGCATAGCAATTGTTGAGTAAGGTATTCCTTTAGGAGTTGTTTGAAGCTATGATTATCTCTGTTTTTTAGGATATTCTGGGGTATTAGGTTACACTGTTTGGTTACTTTATAGGAGAAGAGGGAGTCACCAAAGTAATTATGGGACTCTGTTACCTTGAGTATAATTCAAGATAGTGCAGTTTTTGAAGAGCAAGACAATGATGGGTTCTGTTGGGTATATTAGCAGCAAATTTTGCTATTTTGTTATAGCAGGAATCAAGAAGATATAAATCAGATGTGCAGCTTAGTGAAAATTTGAGAACAGTAGAAGAGAGTAGATAGGAGGTGGGGTCTGGCTGTGGCTAGTCTGGCATTTTGAGAGAGGTAAGGTTTTGCCCTATGTAGTGCACCAAGTTTGATGTGAACGTTTTTAATTGTGAGTGATATGTGTTTATCAAATGTTAGGTTGTTGGCTGTTGTGACACTAAGTGGTTACTTGGTTGACTCTGGAGTCCTTGAGGCCACATTTTACAATATTATACTCTTCAAACCCTTTTCAGATAACACACTTCTAACTTCACTTCATATTATTTAGAGACATAAAGGAATACTAGTCAAAATAACTCAATTTCTTGCTACTTGACAAGGTAACTGAACAAAAGAAGATCTTGAACAAGTTTTTCTGAAAATATTGTTCCTTTGTTTACAAAACCACTAGCTTCTCCATATGTATATTGTTGCTATTTTGTAAAAATGTTAAAGTGTTTCCTCATTTCAAGTGTCCCAATCCCTTCTGCCTGATTGATACTTTCTCATTTCAAGTTTTCAAACATTTGAAGAAGATGAAACAGGATAGTTATGTACAAGTGCTTCATTTTGTAAATATGGCTCACTTCTAGCATGACTTAGACATGGCTTCAGAACCATTGGTACCATCGGTACCCCCACTGTCTCATATCAAGACACAGATAAGATCTTTACTAATATCATTAAGGATTTGTTGACTGGGGCCTTCCTTATAGAGCTCAAAAATGTTTTTTTATCTGCTAGATTACATATTACTTTTGAATAGACAAGTAGGTTAGATTTTGCTGAGGGCCCTGTTCCCTGATTAAGTACTTATCTATAGAAAAAAACTATTAAAGTTTGCAATAGATCCACTGTCTAATACCTGCAGCCTTAACCTCTCTCTCTCTCTTATATATTTTTTACTCAATACTGGATCATATTCTATTAACTCTTTTTATTCAGCCTAGATGTCCACCACTTACACGTGTCTCTATATGTATGTGATTTTATTAATCTGAAGTCTGGGAACACTCACGTTCAACAGGCCAACTCAGATGATTGTATTATGGTCTGGTATTGAGGTAATGATAATAGAAACATCAATAAAACAAAAGCAATCCTTTCAAGAACCATATAGACTTCCATGCAACTAATTTCTCTAGTTACAAAATCTGCACAGTAGCATAGCTGAACAGGTAATAGAGTTTAAATAATGTGAAATTTGGATGGGTCCACTGCTGTCTTTCAGTGTATGTACTGAAACTCTTGTTACAAAGATTTCATGTATTAAATTTAATATGCCTTCTGTATAATTGCACTACATTTTACATGTAATTCTCTACTACTATAAACCACAGTGAACTATAAATAATTCATATCACTTCCTTACTCAAATGAACACCAGTGCCTTTCTCTGAATAAGGTAGATACCCATTAAAAAAAGAGCCACACCGTTCCCTTCTGTTCTTATTTTTAAACTCATGAATTGTAGTTATGGTCCTCATCTAGGTTCCCTGCACATAGTTAACTTATAGTCTTTTGTTAACTAATCCCTGATGACAGTTCCCCAAATTGTTCATTTTCTGACCATGTTTGTCATTAACATATTTAAAGATCTCAGTTAGTGCATGTACTGTTTTCACACTATAATGGTATTTCTCTGTTCTCCAAAGTTATGTGACCATGGGGAGAATATATTTAAGCATTAGGGGTAAGGGGCTTTACCCCCCTCCCTTTAAAAACAATAAATACATTTTAGGTTTTAAGTTCAGGGCAGTGCTACTTGATAATTTGTGACTAGGCAGTCTACTTTCAACAGATTTTTCTAGTAATCATTCATAGTGCAGCCTTTAACACAGCACACTGCTTCTTATAGTATTAATTCCAAGGAGATGTCACTTTCAAAAACCTGTATTTGGTCTAGTTACTGTTAAGTGTACCTTCTCCTTACATAGTCAGTTGTCTGGAATACCAGTAGACTTTTTTTAGTTGTAGCGCATTACCTTGATGCCACATTAATGAAAAACATGACAGAGGCAACTGCCAGTAAATGCTTTAGGGCACCAGGTTGGTTAAATTTCCTGTCCTCATGAAACTAATCTAATCTACTTCTTAATACATTAATTGATTTCTGTTTTAGTTTTTGTCAGGAAGCCTATTCCTTTTAGCTATAGTTCTGTCTGAGAATCTTTCAATCATGTACACATATTATGCCTAAAAGTACTGAGTAGGCTTCATTTTTAGTGTATTTTAGGTAGTTTTAAGCCCCAGATATTTTTTACAAGAATGAATTATTAAAGGTGTTCTATACAAGAATACGATCCCCATTAAGCACCAGTAGGATTATATGATAATGAAAACAAATGTAAGGTTTTGAGTCTCTCACAATAAACTGAATTATTAAGATTAGTCACCCCTTTTTTGTTATTCTTTTCATAATTTCACAAATTGCCTAAGAATTTTGATTGAGGGTACTATGGAGGGTAGCTTTATTCGACCTTGGAACAAATGCTGGCCATAAATAGTGGAATTAGCATTGTTTCCTATATAACCTAATGAATGTAATACTACACCTGATGATTTGTCAAACCCAGATTCTTAAATGTGTTACACAGACAGTGAAACCTAGGTTCTCATTTTGTAATATTCAGAGTGTTTATCGCTGACTGTCATTGCTGTTTATTATCAGTAGAATAGCAGCACATATTCTACAAGTGGCAACAGTATTTGGTTTTACTTACATTGGTTAACAGATTGTTATTGCAAGTTCATTTACTAAGATAATTTAAATTTGTTATAAAACATTTGTGCATTCGACACAAAATTCCATATCAGAGTTAAATTACTAAGATATATGTTAAATAAGTAGGGTCCAAAATGTAACTGCTGGGACACTCTACTGTCCAGTATCGATTAATTAACTAATTATGTAAACCAAGTAATGATACAGAAAATTAAATGGAAGAAAAATGATTGCAAGCTACAACATAAACAGAACCAGCATTCTGCACAGAAAGACTAGAGAAGTTCTATAAACAAGAGGAGGTGAAAACATAAACAACAAAACAATTAGCTATTTGTATTCTTTAGATTGTTTGCATGGGGGGTACTTTTGTGAAGTTTTGAAGTTATGAAGGTTCTCTGAAGCAGATAGTACTGTGTTCTGTAATGTTTGTAAATAGATAATTTCTATATATCTTATTGTACAGACTTGTTTTTGTGGAATTCTGAACAAGATCCTTTGATTTTTTTGTGCTTCCAGCAAAGTGAACCACAAACCAAAAATATATGAATTGGCCAATACCACAATCAGCACAGTAGTAGTTTTATTCCTTATCTGAAGCCTCTATTGACCATCGGGAGCCAGTACTTCTTTGTGTGTGTTGTGCTTCCAGCAAAGTGCTTGGTTCACTTATCCATATTTCTTTTCATCTTCTTCATTTAGTGCTGCAGTTTATTCCCTGACTGATAACAAAGCATGAGCAATAATACATGTTTGTGTTTTTCTCCATCTTGTGTTTTCTTATTTTTTCAGGATAAGCAGATTGTTTGTATAGCCAATCAGAATGGATCACAGGCAGAATGTGAGCTGGGAAACCCAATGAAAAGGAATGCAGAGGTATCATTTTTTTCCTCTACAGATATGTGTACCATATCATCATACATTAATGAACATTAGAATTGTTAGATCAGAAAACTTTTTGAATTTGCCACCAATTACATTGATTCCTCAGGCACAATTCATTTTTTTGTCTTCTCAGGTCAAGCTCCGTCTCATTTTAAGTACTTCTGGGATCACAATAGAAACAACACAACTTGATGTTAATTTACAGTTGGCAACGTAAGTACAAGATCAGAGAGCTGTAGAACTTGTATGACTTGATGCCAATAAAATCAGCAGTGCTCATTTTTCTAATACTCTGGTTATTTAATGTTCCAAATACACAATTTTGTGTTCCTGCTCTTTGATGGCACTCTTTGGGTCATTGAAACCCATCTATCTCCTCAGTATCCCTTCCCACTGTAGTCATTTGCTAGCTTCCACTGGTTCAGCTTTGTCATAAATAACCTTAGTATTCGTTGCTGCCAATCAAAGCCTTCTTTCCTTGAATGAGTTTTCACTTTTGGTGCTGGCTTATATCTGTGGACATACTGTTGGTCAGCTGGTATGTGATGCAGGTTCTGCAATCATAGTGGGTTGCCAGCTAACACTGAGGTACACAATACCCCTCTTAGTTTTAATTTCTAGCCATTATGGTTAAAGCATATAGCAATGTGATTACTCCATGTGCATGCCATTGCATATAGCTGAATAAATTCTAGAAAAATCCATTATACCTCGGGAAGAAAAATAGTTTATACCTCCATCTGTCTATCCCTGTAATAAGAATGATTACTGGGGTGTTTGCTGCCTCTTCTTCAATAATCCAATCGTGATAAAAGGTTTGAACCCTTTTCACTGGCACTGGAATAACTGCCTATATGCCAGCATATTTACATAACAAAGAAAATTTCAGTAACAAAAACAGAAAAAGGGAATTTTACAAATAGAAAAATAAGGAGTTACATTAAAAATAGATTATACTTTATCACCATCAATAGAATAGCAAAGAATGATAATAAAACCACCATGCATTATGTAAGGATCAAGTATATTTATGTAAGGACCACTTGTCAAGCAGGATTATAAAAAAAAAATATATATATATATATATATATATATATATATATATATATATATATATATATATATATATATGCGTGAATGTGTGTGTGTATGTATGTATATATATATATATATATATATATATATATATATATATATATATATATATATATACACGTATATATTTATATATCTATTTGTGTATCTATATCTGTATATCTATACATACACACACACACACACACACACACACACACACACACACACACACACACGTCTATAACATAACACTGAAAACTCATCTTACTGAAACGCATGTGGTGAAACCCATTTCACTGAAAACTCATTACACTGAAAACATTCTCTCCAAAAAGAATATCACAAAAACAAGCCAACCTGCACACCCCATGTAGGAAGCTTTGCCCCCCACACCCCCTTACTTATGTATACTAACTTAATGATTACACAATCACAGAGAAAAGAACAAAAATACTACACACAGTGAATCAGTGCTTGAGAGCAAACACGGACATCTGCAGGTCTGGGGGTACAACATGATGCTGCCCACCACAATCCACAAATACTGTCATAAACTCACTTCTCTAATGACTCCTATGACAACAAATGACACCATTGCATACTTTCTACACACTTCTATACTCCTTAATAAAATGAGTTTTCGATAAAAATATTTTTCAGTGTAATGGGTTCAGTGTTATGACAGGGATCCATATATATGTGCTCCTCCACTGCTCATCAGGTGCAAACTTGATGAAATTTTAACCCGCCAAGCACAACTTGAGAACTTCCGCTTCGTGATCACGGTCTTTCACAGAAAAATCACTGCTGGTGCAGTTTCTAGGTGTGTATGGACGATGATTCCTTTCTTTTGGGAAATTCCTCCCCCTTTGTATTTATACAGCTGTGGAGTTAGTATATATCCTGGTTAGGGGTCACCACAGCGGAACTCCGGTCCGCTAATTTGAGGCAGTAGATTTTTACGGTGCCGAGTTGCCAGCCCAACACATAACCTTCAAAGAATGCACACCCATTCATGCACGCACCTACCTGCATGTCTTTAAACATCACTCCACAGAGGGGAGGACATGCAGATTCCACACAGAAGACGTTCCAGCCGAGAATCGAATAGGAGAACCTCTTTTTGTGAGGTGACAATGCTAACCATTGCACCACCATGGCCACTGATAAATATCACAAAATAAGCTGTCAAAAAAGAGGAAAGGTTTGTTTGTTCTTAAGCACAACCAAAACAGTAAATTTGAGTAACCTAAAGTTGCTATTATTTTACACATATAGTCTCAATCTTTTCTACAGAGGAAAATAAACATAAAATTATTAAACAGTTCACTGGTTATGTACAGAATTTTGTCGGACATTTTAGGGCAGCTGATGATAACATCACACATGCAGCTGTCTTCATGTTTTTACCATTTTTGACAATTTTTCAAATGTGTTTCATATCTTTTTACTACCATTTTGCTTTCGGTTAAATGAAATACATAAATGAAAAATAGTAGTCAAAAGATATGAAACACATTTAAAAAATTGTCAGAAATGGTAAAAACATGAAGACAGCTGCATGTGTGATGTTATCATCAGCTGCCCTAAAATGACCGACAAAATTCTGTACATAACCAGTGAACTGTTTAATAATTTTTTTTAAGCTAAATTCATTCCTTGGGATTCAGAAACACTGGAACTGTAATCATGGCTGGCCCTCCTTTGTTTACTGTGAGTTTGTGATGAGCCCTACAGCTTATTAGCAATGAATGTAACCAGGCAAGTGTGTATGAGAAGCATCTCATTAAATATTCTCTCTGCAGCCACAGCAGGGACTGTGGAAAGACCATATAGGAGCATGTAGGCCATAGGCTTTGCTGCTGCTCATACTTCCATATCTGTCGAGCTTGAGCAGTGACAGCACTATGCACGATCTTGTGCGCACTGTTGCAGCTAGGAAAAAAAGCAATGTGGCCGTCTCACAGGATCATGGAGCTTGAGCACTGATCTATTTTTTTGACCCAGTGATGCACGTATGCAGAGAAGATAACTTGTGGAAGGTAGTAAAGGATTTAAGAGGAAGCTAGGATGGTGAAAATAGTTGGTTGGGCCACACATGCAAATGTATGCAAAGACAAGATTGTGAAGTGAGGTGGTGACACAATTAGAGATGTCAAAAACAATGGAGAAGGGTTGAGAGAAAAATGCAAATATAGGTACAACATCATCAGAGTCGGACCATTCTACTGCAAAGGTAAGGGAACAACCACCCTACTTCAGTAATGATGTACCTATATTTAAGCCTTACAGGGGCTGACCCCACAATCTCCATCTCATGTCTTGTCAATGTACTCCATTCAGAGGCTGAGCTAAGACAAAAGTCTTCATGGTAATAGACAGTAGTTGTGTGTCCCACATTTGTAGAATGAAAGAATAAAAGAGAGAAAATCATATGCCTTTTGGAGACTTAAACCTACAACCTTCATCAGAAGTGTTGTACAAACCATTTTGTTTACAGGATGACCTACAGCTGTAGTAAAAAAAAAGCCTTCAGGGAATCACATTGTAGTTGTGTGTCCCACACTTGCAGAATGAAAGAGAAAGAGTCATACAACCCTGAGGGGACTTGAACCCACAACCTTCATCCATACCTCTCAACCTCTTAGAACAAGAAATCTGGATAAAGTCATACACAAAAGTGCAACAAAGGCCAACAAATATGGACAATTTTTAAATATTGCTTTTACAAACTTAGAAAATGTATATATTAACAGGTTTTGCATTAGCATGAAATTTCTGAAGAGTAAAAAGCCTGAAACTCAAATGTCTGTCATTATTTTCTAACTTCAGTATTAAATGATTTGTCACAAGTTTGCCAGAAAAACACAATTTTATGAAAAATAGAACAAAAACACGAGGTAAAATTCTAGACATTCTGTGAAAATCTATACAGCTGAGAGGTATGCCTTCATCACCCGCCTGGTTAAGGCACTTTATTTACAGGCTGAGCTCTATCAGTATTCTAACAAAAGGCTTCAGGGTAACAAGCAATAGCTGTGTGTCTAACATTTGCAGAATGAAAAACTAAAACAGACAAAAGCATACAGTCCTGATGGGAATTGAACCTAAAACCTTCATCATAAGTATTGTACAAGGCACTTCATTCACAGGTAAGCTACAGTAGTAGTCAGACAAAAGCCTTCAGGGGAAACATACACAGGATAGAGATGAAAAGGGGAAGCAAGAGGTGGTAGAACAGACGTTGAGCAAATTAGAAATGAGCAGGATGGAAGTGAGGATAGTGAGGTAATATTTCTTTGTAATGTGACTGGTGCCTGTTTTTCATGCTTAAGGAGGATGTAAGTTGTGGAAGAAAGTCAGTGAAGCTACGAGGGTTAGGTTAGGTAGCCAGAGAAGACGGACAATACTGATAGGATGTATAGTAACATAGTGAAGGTGGGGGAACACAATGGTGAAAGAAACATTAGACAAACAAAGGGGTAGTGAGGGTGGAGGAACACAATGGTGAAAGAAACATTAGACAAACAAAGGGAAGACAATGATGAGTAGAGAATTGAATAACCAACACTGTGGTCATTAACACAAAAGAGAGAAAACACCAGGATGGGAGATAGGATGGCATTCTGCAACTGCCTATTTGTGATGTCACCCCTCACAAAGCATCTGTACAGATCACAGGTGTATCATATGAGGGAATCATTATAATTGTCTGGGTAGACTACACACATTGTAGGGGATATCCTGTGCATTACAGACCATCTGGCAGTTAATGAAGTGATAACTTTATAGTTCACACTGCTCCTTCACAGTTCATAGGTTCATAGGTAGGTACTAGGCTATTGGCCCAGGGCCCATACAAGCCTAGCCAAAAAATGTACCCTGGCTTTCGCCACCCAAGAAAATTATTTTCCTGTGCCTCTGTCGAGCAGAGCCACAGAAGTGATCCCTGGGGTGAATTTCCCATTTCCCATCCAATCATCAAGATTTTTCTTGAAGAGTGCTAATGAGGAGCTCTGTTTGACATAGATAGGTAGTCTGTTCTAGAGTATGGGAAGTCTCTGGGACAGGAATCTATCCCTCCAGCATATTCTGTTTATTGTGGTGACAAGGTTAAGGTCCCTAGAGCATGTAACTCGGAGGGATTGGGATTTCTTTAAGTGGAGCATGTCCAACAGCTCTGGGTTTGACATAGCTTTGTATGTCAGGCAGAGATCGCCCCTGAGTAGGCGATATGCGATGGAGTAAAGCTGTAGTTTTTTGAGACAGTCTGCATAGGGCATCTGTTTGAGGCCAGTAATCCTCTTTGTGAGGTATTTCTGTGGTCTTTCCAGTTGTTGTAGATGTCTTGTGAGGTACATGCCAAAAGGGGCCTTGTACTCTATAATGGGTCTAATGATTGATGAGTAGAGGGGAACAATGACCTCTTTTTTTCTGGATGAGAATCCTTTTGTGATGAGATGAGCCACGTAGAAGGATTTCCTGACCACTGTGGCAATGTGATTATCAAAGGAGAGACTACTGTCCACCTGTGTCCCAAGGTCTCTTATCACATTTTCAGCATTAAGTAGACTACCAGCTATGTGGTAGTTCATGGGTACAGAGTTTTTACCAAAGGGGATGACAATACACTTTTGGCATTGAGCTTCAGGCCATGGCTTTGACACCAGGTATCTGTCTCAGTGAGGCCCTTTTGTAGTTTGCCCACATCATTAGGAGTTTCGATTATGGCTCCTAGTTTGCAGTCATCTTCAAACTTTGTTAGCCAAAGACCTTCTGTGTTGGCCTGCACTTCAGAGAAGTAGATACCAAACAGGAGAGGACCCAGGACTGAACCCTGTGGTACTCCACTTGTCACTGGTCTGATGTTGGATTTGGAATCCGCTACTTTCACAGTGTGGGTTCTGTCCATGAGCCAGTTGGCAACCCATCTTGTGACATAGGGATTTATACCTAGTTTAGTGAGCTTATCTATAATTCCAGAGTGGGGGATGGTGTCAAAAGCCTTGGCGAGATCTAGATAAGCTGTGTGAACCATTGTACCCTCATCTATGGCTTTGGTGACTGCTTCAAAGAAGTCAATCAGGTTTAGGAGACATGATCTGCCTTTTACAAATCCAAACTGAGTAGGGTCCAGAGTTTGGAGATTACCAATGTCTTTGTTTATGAGTTCCACGATGATACGTTCCATGGCCTTGCAGACCAGGCCCATCAGGCTAATGAGGCAGTAGTTCCCGGGGTCTGTCGTGGCTCCCCCTTTGTGGAGTGGGATAACTGTCGTGGTGCACCATTCAGTGGGTACAAAGCCTGAGGTGAGGCTATGATCGAACATGGTACTTAGGTAGGGTGCCAGTTCATTCTGTAGTTCGTGTAGAACGCAGCCTGGGATATTGTCAGGTCCCATGGATGCTGTGTTCTTGGCTTTGGAGAGTGTGTTTTTTACCTGTGCAGCCGTGATTATAGGAACTTTGCATTCTTCCAGTATAGAGATGGGCCCTCTAGGGGGTGAGGGGGGGGTAAAGTTAGCACTGAACCTATCTGCTAGGATGTTGGTAATATCATTTGGTTCTGTATATTTAGTGCCATTATGCTGTAACTCAGAGCAGATCTGAGTGTTCCCATTTAGATTCTTGACATAGCTATAGAATGCTTTGTGGTTATCTTTAGAGTCAGTGGCAATTTTGTTTTCGTAACTAGCTTTGGAGGATTTTATGAGGGATCTCAGCTTCTTACTGAGGTTGACCAGGGAGTTCCTCCAGTCATGGGATTTTACTTTTTTTTGCAACAGTTTCTTTCTTCTGTTGTAGAGTTTGTTTATGGCAGAGGACCACCAGATTGGCTTCCTTTTTTTGGAGGATAACATCTTGGTTCTATTAGGGATAGCATGATCCATGCACTTGTGTAAGTGCTTATAAAGTGCATTTATGTAGGATTCTGCAGTCATACCTCTATTGTCCATCTGCATGGGTATCATGAAGTTTGCCACCTCTGTCTTAAGAAGTGTGAAGTTGGCTTTTAAGAAGTTTTTACGATGGTTTCCCTAATTGGGGCTGGGGGTGGGATGTGGATGTCTAGGCTGATTAGCTTGTGGTCGGATCTGACCAATGAGGAATTGACCTCTGGTGTGGAACACCTGTTTCCCATGTTGTTAATGACCAGGTCTAGGATATTGCTGCCCCTGGTGGGGGAGTGAATAACTTGATCCAATGCGTTGGAATTTATGAATTCTAGAAAACGTTGAGCAAAAGAGTTGGTACATGAGTAGTTTTCCCAGTTAATGGTGGGGTAGTTGAAATCGCCCATTATTAGGGTGTTGGGTTGTACCCTAATACTTTCCAGTGTATCAAGAAATGAGGAGTGTGAATCCTGGGGCATGGTGGGGGGTCTGTAGCAAGCTACAATTTGGATTGCAGTCTTGCTCAGAGTTAGTTGCACTTGGATAATCTCGGATGCATTATGCTGTGCAACTAGCCTGGAGGTGTGGATATCCAGGTGGAACCTTGATTTCAATGTGTATACAAGCTATCGTACCTCTGGGAAATTGTCTGTGTCATAGAAATCCCACATGGTGTTGGCCATCTCCTCTAAGTTGTGGGATCCACAAATGTTCCCCCACATGCTGAATCAAGGAATCAGGGAAATGATGGAGTATTCTCATAGCAGATGCCTGAGATACCCACACTATATCCCCAGCAGGTCACCAAAACACTGTATTTAATACACATAAACACACACATACCTTAGTATTCACTAGGACTGCTATTCCACAACTCCTATGGAGCTGCAGACAAGGCTGACACATGTCCACAGTTTCTTAGGTGGTGTCCCTGTCTACACAGTGCCAGTCCACAATGTAGGTGTTGTGGAGTCCATGAAACATTAAGCATAGTTGGATGACCCAGTACATCTGGGGGTGATGTTACACACTGTCGGGCACTCCAGATGCAATAAGAGCATCCTGTAGATACACATTTACTATCGTGGCAGCAACCCTTGACATTCTTCAGAGATGTCCTTGCCCTCAACATGAACATCTGGCTGTATTCAAATCTGCTGTGGGTGCAGCCCCTTTGCATGGCAGTAATATTTTTATGAACCACTGTGCCATCTTGTTTTGCCTTATTAGTTTACAGAGGACTCATTTTAATAATTGTGCTCATTACCATGCCTTTACATGTCCATTAGCATATCCAAAGCCTAAATGTGCTGCATGGTTTGCCCTCCTAGTGGATTATGTGTTTCTGAATCACACAAACCCTGCACATGGGTGCTCGTCATTTACTTTAACTTAGCATGGTGCAGGAATGTTTTCTGATTCCCAGCCATAGAGTTGTATATTCTCTGAAGTTCACACTGTGTAACTATGTTGGGTAGACATTGGGAAATTTCTTTCCTATGAATTCTTGCAAAGCTCTGCAGAACTTAGTAAGGGACACATTCAAAAAAGATATTGTCCCTTTAGCTTGCACCACTTTCCCTAAACCTGAGCTGAAGCATGTGCATTTTTTACATGTCAGCATTTCTTTTCCATGCACTTGTAAACTTCAGTTCCCCTTTTAGCTGCCATCATATTGGAATACGTGTACATGTGTTCTGTGCTAGAGAAGCATAAGCAAGAAAGTGCTCATACAGTCATCTGATATCAAACTAAAACTGTCCTACGAAGGGCTTTGTCTGGGACCAGAGCATGCCATTCCCAAATCTTGCCAGTGCCAGTATTTTCATTCCATGACTTATTACCAGAGACAGCTCCGTCATACTGCACCACTAAGGGGAATAGAAATCCATAATTATTTTATTTAACATTTGTTGACCGGGAAAGTCCGACTAGGTTCCACAGATCCTGTTTTCAGCAGAGGCTCGGGGAGAAATGCTCCAGAAGCATGTCTTTAGAATGTGGGAGGAAACCGGAGTACCCGGAGAAAACCCACGTGAATGCAGGGAGAACATGCAAACTCCACACAGAAGGCACCCCAGCTGGGAATCGAACCAGAGAACTTCTTGCTGTGAGGTGACAGCATTAACCTCTGCACCACTGCGCCGCCCATGCAGCATAATGAATGGCTCTCAGTCATTAACCTCAGTTATTAATTTAGTGTTACTTAATATCCCGTGCAACACATTCTTTTCTCTGGAGATTTTAACAATTACACAAAACTCATCTCCCATCAAAGCCTGCCTTCAGTACTCCCTTACCCTACAGTGGTGTTCTTATTTCACCGCAATCAGAAGTAGATATTACTTCTTCTGTTTCATCTTTACCTTGTAATCAACAAGGTTTAAAATGTCTAACTACAGGAGCTAGACCTAAAGAAGGTACAAGTGCATTGAGTGCCACTTCTAATATGGCTTCGGTTTTAAACTCCCCGCTCCCATACAAACAACGAGCCCCAATGCGCTCCACCAGCAGGGGAAGGGGGAAGCGCAAGTTGTCAGGAGACCACTGGCAGAACAGGAAGAAGAAACTTTGAACACCCTGTTTTTCAATATTTCGTCTAGGGAATTAACAGAAATTGAATGTTCCATACTTAACAAGGGCTTATCATACATCCCCTCACGAGGCAGTGAACTTTCAGAGACTCTTATAATGCTTCGGAAGTTTACCAGAAGGTTGTCTTTGAGACTCTTATTTCTGAATCCGGAATGTGTTGATGGCATACCTGAACCTATGGCTCCCAAAAGGAAAAGTACTTTTAGTCCACCGATACCTGGCTCAATAGAATGCTTCTTACGAGCATGTGAATTTGACTTTTACATTTATTATAAAGAGAAAGGACATAAAAAATTGTTCTATAATCTGAATAAAATACAAAGATGTAGCTTAGAATCGCTGTGCAATGATGAAAGTGTGGTATTTAAACCTGCAGATAAAGGGGGGGGGGTGGTAATAATGGACTCCAGCCTCTATAACAATCTGATGACTATGATGTTGAGTGATGATACAGCATACCTAATGATTAGTAGATCAGAAATCATGTTAATAATAAGGAATGTCCAAGACTCGTTATATGATCTCTTAATGACAAGATGCATTGATAAACAGCTATATGATTATTTAGAAATAGAAGCCCCTTTAATTCCCATCATAAAGGGACTCCCTAAAATGCATAAAGGGACATATCCTCCACCAATACGGCCCATAGTATCAGGCCAATCATGGGTGACCGAGAATGCATCACAATATGTGCAATATAAACTAGCTCCCTTGGTAGACAAAATTCCTACTATACTGAAAAATTCATATAAACTGTTGGAAGATCTTGAAAATTCATCATGGATTGAAAAAGTAAATCAAGAAACACTGTTAGTCACCTTAGATATAAAGAATTTGTTCACGAGTATACCAAATGATTTTGGTGTAGAGGCGGTTAGAAGCTGTTTGAATGATTTTAAAATGGGCAATCAGAATGAACAGTTTGTAATATGTACTCTATTAGAGCTCATACTTAATAACAACATCTTCATGTATCAGGATAAGATCTATAGACAGACATGGGGGTAGCCATGGGCACCCCCTGTGCAAATGTCTATGCTAATATAGCTGTATTTGAGTGGGAGAGAACATACATCCTAAATAATGAGAATTTTACTACATATGCAATATATTACAGGAGGTTTGTGGATGACATCCTACTCTTTTGGAATGGGAGTAAGGAGTCCTTGGAAGATTTCATTAAGTACATGGAATCAACTACCACCTTCCTCAGCTTCACTTATGAAGCTTCCTTACACAAGGTTAACTACTTAGATGTAGTAATAATAAAAAACAATCTGAATAGATTTACTACATCTTCATTCAGAAAACCCTGCTGGAAGAATGCCATATTGCACCATGAGAGCATGCATCCACGCCATATTTTTCCTAATATTGTGAAAAACCAAATGGACAGAATAACTAAAATATGTAGTGATAATAAGGACAGAGAAATGTTTTTGAATTTTCAAAATGAATGCTTTATGAACAGGGGATATTCTGACCATTTGCAAATGATACCTAAAGACAAAACTAATATGGCTTGTAGTACTAAATACAAGCCAAGTGGATACAGGCATCATATTAGATCGAACATGGGTAAGATACAATATGACATTAAATTCACTAATGACATTCAATACATAAAAGAGATTATCCAAAAGAACTGGAAGTTGCTTTATATGAACAAAGATCTGAAGAATGTGGTGGGTGCACACCCCAGCTTCAGGTATAGCAACTGTCCAAATCTGAAAAGATTATTGTGTAAAGAGAAAACACTACATATCCCCTTGGATATTAGGATGAAATATAGGCGAGGAACCTATCCATGTAATAAATGCTGTGTCTGCAAGCACATTAGTATCCAACAGTCATATGTAAATATACAGACAGGCTATAATTTTATACCTAACTTTTATGCTACTTGTGATACCACAAACATTATATATCTGGCGACATGTGACTCTTGCGATGTATATTACGTGGGCATGACCACACGTAGGCTCAAGGATCGAGCCTACAACCACCTATATGACATACAGAAAATGAATATTAATAATGCTTTAGCTAGACACTGTCAAATGTTTACATCGCATCTGTTTAAGTTTAGAGTCTTACAGATACTTTATCCAAGTAGAAGGGAAGGTAATGCACGAGGCACTTTAGAACTCTATGAGCTAAAATGGATTTTATTGCTCAGGGCGCATATAGAGCCAGGTCTAAATACAGCGATTAATATTAGACCAGCGCTACTATAAATGTAATTGTTAGTTGAATGTAATAATAGGAATTTATGAATAAGCGGATGATATGTATAAGACAGGGACTTATAAAATTACGTAAATTTTGTAAAAAAATTTTTTGTACCAGTTCTAAGTGTTTTAATTGATATGGAAGAATGTTATTAAATTAATTATATATCTTCCATATAGAATATATCCATATATTATAAATAGTCTTATTGCATATTAGTTGATTGATCTATTTATTTCATATAATACATAGTCTCTGCACATATATACAACTTAATTTAGATCTATTATTATCTTTTGTGTCATGAATTCATTAATATATATGCTATTATTTTTAGTGTAAAGGTCTATGCAATGTTAGTATATATAGGTATGATTAATTTCAACATGTAGATATTAGCAAAATGAACGTAGCTTATGATATTCGTCCTAGATTAAATTCTGTGTGACTTAGAAGATAAGTAAATACATCTAAATCCACTATCATGCTTATTTAGACGGATAGAAGGTTAATGAACGGGGAATATGTTTGTTTACACCTACATTCATCTAACGTGTTTTTAAAAAAGTCTTAAAAAAGTCTTATATGGTGTTTTAAAGAAGTCTTACTACAGGAAATGCTTTCCATATATGGACATGATTTTAAGTACAAGTGATATTCAGGAATTCATAATTGTTTAATTGTTTATCCCGCCTGAATTTTTGTTAATTGGGTGGCATATTTTACTATATAAGATGAACTTCTGTTGCTTAAAATTTGTAACCTGATGAAGCGCACTGTTAGGTGCGTGAAAGCGCTTGTTTTATTCCAATAAAAATATTTGCTGCTAATCGTGGAGGCTTCAGTGATTTGTTGAACAATACTCCCTTACCCTAGGTACTGCAGTACTCCAACCCACTCTACTTCTCAACTTAGTGCAAGAAAACTGGGCAAAGACTACAATAATGGGGGACAAAGCTCCAAATATATGGAAAGATTTTAAATATTGCTCTTATAAGCTTAGAAAGCTGCTAGAATAACAGGTTTTGTGTTAGCATGTATTTTCTGAAGGATATACAATCTGAAATTCAAATGTGTGTTATTTGTATGATTTCAGTCCTCAGTGATTTGCCAGAAAACCACAAATTTTGTGAGGAACAGATAAAAAAGATGAGGCAAAAATCTGGATATGCTCCAAAAATCTGGACAGTTGAGAGGTATGCAACGTACCCTAAGAAAGATGATATTTACTTTGACCAAAGCTCTTCTCTGTTATTTAATTTGAACCTTAATTATTTTATCATTTTGCCAGCTTCAGCATTTGTTGCCTACTATCAAAGCCCCACCAATTCTTCTTGTTGATTACCTCCTCTGTTTACTGCTGCTTTCTACTAAGCTGCTGTAAATGCACCTTTCTTCATATAAAGGATGAGCCTTTCACCTTTAACACCACAGTCAGCTCTGAACACACAAAAAAATAAAAAAGGATGAACGTATTCTACTTCTTATGAATTACTGATCCACATTTCAACAAGACAGCTGCTATCCTGACCATCTTGTTTTTTTTTTTTAAATTTTCTGACAATGCAGGCCATTGCCTCAAAATATCTCTGAAATTCTGAAGTTTCATTATGATATGCCCTTCATATCATACCTCTGTACAAACTGTAATTATAACTACTGCCTGCCTGTTACTCTTAGAAACCCATTTTCATTCAACCTACTCCAGAATTTTTCATACCTTCTACCTCACACCATTCATGTGACTATTTATTCAAGTCACTCTTCCTCCTTCTCTTCCATCCCTTTCCTGCTTTGGGAGTACTATATGAGAAGGCCACTGGAGCACCAGAACCTTTATAAAATTCCCTGTGTTTTACTATTCTGGTCCTTAGCCACTCATGACATTCCCTCATTGGGTCATTTTTTTCCTGAAGAGTTATAACAGTACAATATGTGGATTTAACAGCACCCTCAAATCTACTATTCCATGTTGTTAAATGTTGCATGTTGCCCTGACAATGACTCCATCCATATCAAGCTTCTATTCACACTTTTAATGTCCTCTTTTAAGTACACCTATTAATAGAATCCCTAACTTTGATTCCCACCTCAAGATCTTGTTATGCATCAGATATAGGTTCATAAGTTCATAGGTTGGTACTAGGCTATCTGCCCTAGGGCCTATGCAAGCCTAGCCATAACAATTCCCTGGATATTTCTTCCCACAATATTTACTTCTCTGGGCCCCTGCCTAGCAGGGCGACTGACATGATCCCCGGGTGACTTTCCTATCTCCCATCCAGTCATCAAGGTTCCTTTTGAAGAGGGCCAATGAGGCGCTCTGCTTGACATGTATGGGCAGTCTATTCCAGAGTATGGGGAGTCTCTGGGTCAGGAACCTATCCCTCCAGCATGTTTTGTTCATTGTGATGACAAGGTTTAGATCCCTGGAGTGTGTGGCTCTGCGGGATTGGGATTTCTTTAAGTGGAGCATGTCCAACAGCTCAGGGTTTGACATGGCCTTGTATGTTAAGCAGAGATCACCTCTGAGTAGATGATATGCCACAGAGTATAGCTGGAGCTTTTTAGACAGTCAGCATATGGCATCTGCTTTAGGCCTGTGATTCTTTTAGTGAGGTATTTCTGTGGCCTTTCCAGCTGTTGCAGATGTCTTGTGAGGTACATACCAAACGGGGCATTATACTCTATAATGGGTCTAATGAGGGATGAGTACAGTGGGACAATGACCTCCTTTTTTCTGGATGAAAAGCCCTTAGTGATGAGGTGTGCCACATAGAAGGATTTCCTGATTGTTGTGGCGATGTGGTTATCGAAAGTGAGACCACTGTCCACCTGTGTCCCTAAGTCTCTCTTCACACATTCGATGTTTAGTGTCCTGCCACCTATGTGGTAATTCATGGGTACATGTTTTTTTCCAAAGGGGATAACTATACATTTCTTGGCATTAAGCTTGAGCCCATGGCTCTGGCAGCAGGCATCTGTTTCTGTAAGGCCCTTTTGTAGAATATCCACATCATTTGGGGATTCAATAATGGCTCCCAATTTGCAGTCATATGCAAACTTTGTTAGCCAGAGTCCCTTAGTGTTGGCCTGTACTTCAGAGAAGTAGATGCCAAACAAGAGTGGTCCCAGGACTGAACCCTGAGGTACTCCACTTGTCACTTGTCTGGAGCTGGATTTGGAGTTGGCTACTTTTACAGTCTGGGTTCTGTCAGTAAGCCAGTTGGCAACCCATCGAGTGACGTAAGGATTTATGCCCAGCTTAGTAAGTTTATCTATGATTCCAGAGTGGGGGATGGTGTTGAAGGCCTTGGCAAGGTCCAGATAGGCTGTGTGGATCTTCTTACCCTCGTCCACAGCTCTGGAGACTGATTCGAAGAAGTCAATCAGATTCAGGAGACAGGATCGGCCCTTCACAAACCCAAACTGGGTGGGGTCCAGTGTTTGAAAGTTGCCAATGTCTTTGTTTATAAGTTCCATGATAATGCATTCCATGCCCTTGCAGATCAGGCTTGTCAGACTGATGGGACGGTAGTTCCTGGGGTCCAATGTGGATCCTCCCTTGTGGAGCGGGATAACTGTAGCTGTGCGCCACTCAGTGGGCACGAAGCCTGAGGTGAGGCTATGATTAAACATGACACTTAGATGAGGTGCCAGTTCATTTTGTAGTTCATGTAGTACACAGCCCGGGATGTCATCTGGTCCCATGTATGCTGTATTCTTAGCTTTGGAGAGTGCGGTTTCTACCTGTGTGGCCATGATTATCGGAATTTGGCAATCTTTTGGTAATGAAATTGGCCCTTTAGGGGGTGAGAGGGGGGTGAAGTTGGCACTAAATCGATCTGCCAGGATATTAGCAATATCCTTGGGATCAGTATATTTAATGCCATTCTGTTGTAGATCAGAGCAGATCTGAGCATTGCCATTTAGATTCATGACATAACTATAGAATGCCTTGTGGATGTTTTTGGAATCTTTGGCAATTTTATTTTCGTAACTAGCTTTTGAGGATTTTATAAGGGATCTCAGCTTTTTACTGAGGCTGGTGAGGGAGTTTTTTGCATCCTGGGATTTTCCTCTTTTTTGCAACAGTTTCTTCCTTCTGTTGTATAGTTTGTTTATAGCAGGGGACCACCGGATTGGCTTTCTTTTTTTGGAGAAGAGCATCTTGGTTCTATTTGGGATGGCACGATTCATGCACGAGTGGATGTGCTCGTACAGTGCCTTAGTGTAGGATTCAGCAGTCGAACTTCCAGATCCCATCTGCGTGAGTGTTGTGAAGTTTGTCACTTCTGACTTCAGTAGCTTGAATTTGGCTTTGGAGAAGTTTTTTAAGGAGGTTTCCTTACTGGGGGGTGGAGGTGGGATGTGGATGTCAAGGGTCATTTGCTTATGGTCAGACCTGCCCAATGAGGGGGTGACCACTTGTGTGGAGCATCTATCTCCCATGTTGGTAATGACCAGGTCCAGGATATTGGAGCCCCTGGTGAGACAATGGATTAGTTGATCCAGGGTGTTGGAATTTATGAATTCCAAGAACCGTTGGGAAAAGGAGTTGGTACCCGAGTAGTTTTCCCAATTAATGGCAGGGTAGTTGAAATCACCCAGTATTAGGATGTTTGGTTGTATCTTAATATTTTCCAGTATGTTTAGAAAGGTGTAGTGAGAATCTTGGGGCATGGTGGGGGATCTGTAGCAAGCTACAATTTGGATTGCAGTCTTACCTAGTGTTAGTTGCACCTGGAGAATTTCAGATGCATTGTGTTGGGCAACTAGCCTGGAGGTGTGAATATCCTTGGTGAATATGGACACTCCTCCACCTTTAGTGTTTCGGTCTTGGTTTTGTGGCCGAAAAGTGTGGTAAGAATTGTAGCCTGGTATTGCAGGGGTGCTCTCTGGAGCCTTGAACCAGGTCTCAGTTACTGCACAGATATCGATGTTCTCCATTTTTAGGAGTGCCTCGAGAGAGTGCATTTTGAGGTTTAGACTTCTAGCATTGAGTAGCATTACCTTCAGATTTTGCATGCTTGTATCTGTTATGGTGGTGATTTTATCCTTTGAACCTTGCCTAAAAAAGGCACTATAGGGGTGGCAAGAGCTTTAGCCAGTAACCTGAATCCCAGGGGTGACAGGTGCAGACCATCTCTGGCAAAGCATTGTGGTTTGTCGATCATGTCCTCCCAGGCAGAGAAATACTGGATCCCCGTTGAATGACACCAGAAGCTTAGCCAATTGTTGAAGTCAATCATTTTGTCTTTATACTGTGGTATCATTCTGGGCAAAGGCAGGATGCTGCTCAGGGCTAGGGTCATACCTGCTTGGGTCACATGATCCAAGAGCTCTTCCATGTCTCTTTTCATGTAGTCCAGGGAGGTACGTCTCAAGTCATTCACTCCAGCATGGACAACGGCAGTCGTATTTGTACTTGTTGTGGAGTGACTTGAGTGCATGCATTATGTGGCGGATCCTGGCACCCGACAGGCAGCTGACTGTAATTTTCTCCTTGTTCAGCCTGGTGAGTGGGACATCAGTGTGCCTGACTACAGAGTCACCTATGAGTAAAGTGTTGGGTACATTGTCTTGCCTTAGGGGCTGTTGTTGGATGGCACACTGGTGTTGTGAGCTATGTGTCACTTTGGTTGTGACTGGTGGTTGTTTGCGTTTTGGCTTCAGAGGTCCTTGTTGCTTGGGCAGGTTAATGTTAAGGGCCTCCACATATGTGGGTTTAGTGTTGCTATGTCTGGGTGTTGATGGTGTGGGTTTTGAAGGGCTATGAGTTGCTTGAGGTGAAATGCAGGTGTTAACCTTCTCCTCTTGACTGTCTAGCACAATCTTGGCCGGAGAGAGCTTTGCTTCCAATTTGGCTATGTAAGTGCATCTCTCGCAGGTTGTAGTGTTGGTTGGTAGGAGGAGAGGATTGTCTATGTACATGAGGCAGTTGCCGCATTGCCCCAGTATGCCCAGATTCACCTGGTGGACAGGAGAAATCACCGGAAGCTGACGCTTGGACATGTCTGTTTAGGTGCTTTTTTGTAAAGTTTAAGAGCTGTTTTCTCTTACCTTTGCAAGGTACTTTGCAATTATAGGCTGTTTAGTGCCCATAATTAATATCTCCTTATTGACAAGGAGAACTGAGTGTTTGTATCAGTTTCAGGCTTCCTAGTGCTTTCCAGCAGGTTCTAGAGAAAGTGCTAGTCATAGGGGTTCAGATTTTAGTGCTATTACTGAGAAACCAGCTATTTTTAAGGGAAAATTTGAAGAGCAGATTTTCTGGCACCTGGAATAGTTTAACTGTAGCCTCGCAGTGCTGCACGATGTGAAAAATGTGCAAACACACCCGTTTTTAAGCCAGAAAGTTGAAAGGGATAGAAATCAGCCCAAAAGGCTAATAAAATTACAATTTCAGAGCTGGAAATCACTCCTCTAGCATTAGATAGGCAGTACAATGCTCACCAGTCCCACTGGTAGGCAGTAGGACTTCCCTCTACCAAAGCAAGATCTGGATAGCTCTGAGCACAGAAAATAAAGTCCTGAGACAAGCAAAGCCTGGAATATAGACTGGCTGGAAAAAGTGGGAAACGAGCAAACAAGATAGTATTTTTTTTTTTTTTTTGTTGAAACAGGCTAAACAATGCATTAATACAGTAAATAAATGTCTTTGGCCTCCTACAGCGTAAGTAAGTTGTGATATTAACCTTCTCTGTTGCCATTATCTGGCCATACCTACTGCTGCTCTATCCAGGTGACACCATTTTTATCCACCATCATACTCTTGCAAGTCTCAACAGCATGAACCATATAATAGCTCACAGCCCTACCATTTCCCATCTTCCAGTACTGGTCTTGCTAATCTTTTTCCTGTCCTATCTTTCCATAACCCTTTTACTTATCAAACATCACATATCTGTATCTCACATGCTAAATATCTTTCCTTCCATTTTGCATTCTAGTTCTGCCCTAACCCTGTCTTCGCAGCTCCCACCACTTCAATGCCCGGAATCTTTGCTCAACAGGAACCAGACAGCTGTATGTTCACTATCTGAATGAGTGCCAAAATTTTCAAGTAAGTTTGCTGAAAAACACTTTCAGGTGTTAATGAACTTTGCACTTTACCCACTATTATGCAACATAGATTTCGTGTATCGGTCTATCTATCTAAATGTTTATATGTATATATCTATCTATATGTTTGTGGGGATATGGTGGATATCTTCCACATGGAAAATGCAGGAGGGTTTGCCCCCTGTAAAACAAAACTTAGTTTGAGATTTGCACAAAGTGCTTTTTAGTGATTAACTCACTGAAATGTCCTTTGACAAGTCAAACATGAATAGTGGTCAACATGCCACCAACATGGCCTTCCACATCCCTGTATCCATAATGTTTAAATTCATCGAGACCAGTCCCACTGATACAACTAATACTACAGCCATGTCAGTCTAATGTCACAGGGACATGGCATCATCCTTCCCAGCTGTTATATCTAGAAAATCTAGCTGCTTGGATCCCAGATGGTCAACAAATGCAGGCAGGACTGAGTGATCATGCCAGCTTTTCATTTTCATTGGTCAAATTTCTCCTGTTCCACTGCAGATTCACCCTCTGTCAGAAGCCAGGAATTAATGATTTCTGTGTAGTACAGTATGCATGGAGGGGTGGCAGGCAGGGATTCAACTGACTTCTCACATATCTTAGCCTACCCACTGCAGTTGTGGGACCAAGACACTGGTGCATAAATCCAAACAACTGCTGTCAGTTTGTTAGCATATGATGGCAAGGCTGAATTTCTCAGACCTTCCTCCTCCTCCTCACTGGCCTGCCACACTGTAGAGATGCTGTAAGGCAATTCCATCCTCATTCCCATGAGGGGAATATGGGTTGTGTAGGTTCAAGGCAGCCTGTGATAAGGAAAAGGAATAAATGTGCTCAGCCATGGTGCAGATGACCCAGCTAGAGACAGTATGACTCAGAGAGGCTACAATACCTTTATCATAGATATGACTAATATGGATATTGTTTATATAGTCATAAATAAACATTTTCACCCTTGGCATCACTGTCATTGACAAATCTTTCTCAATTATTAATTCATCTCACTTTTAGCATCTCATACTGGTAACTTAAATCATTTGTAACACACCGCTCTCCACCCCAAGATCTTCTTGCATTTAAACATCTTTCATCAACTCCTTTCTTCTAACTTCTTTGACTTCTCCTTATAGCAGCAAATACCAAACTGTTTTCCCATTTACATTCCTGCACCCTCACCTTCAGAGTCTGGAAACTGTCAATCTGTTTGTTTAATTTCTTTCTAAGGAAATCATAGAACCATCACTGACGGGAATAATTTAAGAATGTAAGGGGACGGGTGAGGCATGATTCTTAAGGTATTATGGAACCACAACAGGAAGATCATGTCACACAAATGGAAGTGCACTTTGACTGGTTAACCAGAATATTCTGTCAGAAAATGACTAAATACCATCTACTTTAACTTACATTTGATGTAGTATCATAACAAGGACCAATGAACACATTAGAATTAAAACTGGTCTTAGACTTGTGAGTGTGTAAAACATCAGTTAGGCAAAAAGACAATGTGGATTATAATAAATGCAAGCCAAATGAATAAAAGGATAAATGGGGTGTTACCATGGGTCAAGGGGGTGTTACCATGGGTCAAGTGTAGATCCACTCCAAAGTACCCAGCAATAGCGACACTGAGAGTTGCATGCTTTTCAAACCCAGAGTGTTTATCCAACATCCATTGTTATTCTGGATTCTTATAAAACGTGTAATTCAGCTCTTGCATACTTTCAGGAGGGTACATGGTGGAATGTCTCCGTGAAACGTTGGTTTAGATGTAGGAGCTGGCATGTTTTGTAGAAGTGGGCTGTATGCATTTACAGAATTTGTAATATATTTATCTTTTAAGTGAATGGCTCCTTCTCAAACTCTTCTCAGCCACAAACCAGGCTATATAGGCAGGTATATAATCACAGGCACAACATATACAGGACAGTTCAGAAAAGCCAATCATGCAGTATGTTTTAGAGTGGTGAGTGAAAACCAGACTAGCCAAAGAAACCTCAAGCAGACACAGAGAGAACATGCAATACTCCATACAGTCTCCAACTTTTGAAATATGAGATTTAGAGCTTCCCATGGAGCTACTATGCTGTCTACATGGGAAGGAAATGGACTAAATGTTTTACTTGCATAACTGGGTGACAAGGAAAGCTACAGTGAGTTAAACTGAGGAGTATATCAAGTTGCATCTTTCCTGTGACCAAAAAGTGTGTTGGTAGTTGATAATTAGAAAATGGTTCCTAGATATACATATAAGAAAATACTGCATGGCATATTTCATTATGAATAATATGAATCTGCTGTTTCCCTTTTTAGGACTAGTGAGCAGCAACATCTGGGTCCATACATCGCCAGTGCACTTGTGGTCATTGAACTGCCAGTGTCTGTTACTGGGTAGGTACAACATTAAATTAAGATTGAATTTCATTGTTTTTTTTTTACTTTATCCTAGATTCACATTATGAACTTGAGTTGTCAGCTTCTGAAGGTAACCTCATTTCTTAGCTTGCTGCATTTTCTCTCTTTTTTTTTTTTTTTTTTTTTTGTGTCCTTTACTTTCTCCAGATTTTTTAGCCTTGTGCCTACACACCACTCTCTCCATAAATTCCAACACACACACAGGCACAGACACACACACACATGGACCCATTCTCACATGCACAATACATGCACAGAAACACACACATACACAATTTATCAGGCCAGTTGTGTTCCCATTTTGTGCATTTCTAGATTTACCACTGTTAAACATTCATATATAGATGGTTATGCACTGATGCATCGTGGGTAAATAGCAGGAAGTAGAAAACAGGAAACATATTTACTTATTGAAAGTTCTACTTGCCTGTATTATTTCCAAAATCAGTATTGTAATCTGTTTTGAATAGCAGACACTGAAATGGTGAAACAAAGAAATTGAGACTAATTCCCTTTTTCCTAGACTTTCTCCTGCCACAATACATGTAGCAATTTATGGTGAACTATTGGAAAATCATATGCTCAAAAGAGGTGAAGACTCTCTCTCTCTCTTTATATATATATATATATATATATATATATATATATATATATATATATATATATATATACATACATACACATATTTGTGTGTGTGTGCACTTGTGCATAGGGAGATAATTCACACTGCAGACAGCAGACTTCAGTACTTAACAGGGGGGAGCCTATGCCTCTTTTTCACCTCCACACTACTATTGTTAAAACACATTCTGCATAGCCAAGACCCTTCCTTCGAGTCACTCATTATTCCAGCAGTAACTAGTTAGCCACCACCGCCAGTAGTTGTTTACTGTTTCCTGGTTCTAGTGCATGATTATTTCCCACTGGAATCTAAATCCACTTCCGCCAATTACCTTTTTTAACACCTTTATTAAATTATCATTTATTACATAGGCAAACATACATTAATATAAAAAATATTAACGTTTCCAGTTATACTTCACATATGTTCTTTTTTATAACTATCATCAGTCCAGCATTACATAAATTCCTACCTTCCCTTAAACCTCGCTCCTCCACCAGAATATTGTTCTGCATGCATTTTTCCCAAAATTTCCATTTATTTCTATGTAATTCGTTCCTTCTCCTTTCAAAAGATTCCACTTTGAGTCCTTTTATCTGTGTTACAGTATTCAATACTTCAGGTACAGTTGGTTTAGACTTTTAGTTCCATTTTCTAGTAATTACTTTTTCGGCAGCCACCAGAATTAAACTTAACTAAGTGTTACTATGTCTAAGCAATTCAGATCCTGTGTCCCAGCTCAGAAGAATCATATCCTTAGTTACATCCTTTGCTCACCCAATATTTCTAACAGAGTACTCTGTACAGAGTTTTTAAAGTCTACCAACTCATAACACTCTAATAACATATGTTCCCAGTTAACTCTTTCTTTCCCTTTCTTGGGGTTTGGTATAAAGGTTAACGTGTTTACCTCACAGACAAGCAGTACAGGATTTGATTCTCACCAAGGAAAATTGACTAGGCTTAAAATGGTCCACAAGTGCAACTAGCCTAGTACTTAGTTACTGTCTCACCCAGTGCCCTGTGCCCAGGGTTGCCAGATGTCCCTATTTGGGTGGGACTGTCCCGAGATCAGCAGCCTGATCCTGAGTCCCGCCCTGCTGGTTTAAATCCTGGCCAGCCTCCGCTTTGTTTGTTTTTTTTTTTTTGGATTGGCCCATATACCTGGCATACGGGCCAATCAAAAATCGCTAAACACGGAGCTTCTTGTGTTCCGCATTAAACACAAGTAGCTCTGTGTTTACCGATTTTTGATTGGCCCGTATACCGGCATACGGGCCAATCAAAAATCGCTAAACATGGAGCTACTTCTGTTGAATATGGAACTGCAATGTTCCGCATTAAACACGAGAAGCTCCGTGTTTAACGATTTTTGATTGGCCCGTATGCCGTATCTGCAATCAAAATCGCTAAACACGGAGCTACTTGTGTTGAATGCGGAACTGCAATGCATTAAACACGAGAAGCTCCGTGCTTAGTGCAGAGCTACTGTTCTTTAATGTGGAACTCTGTTCCACATTAAAGACCTTTTTTTTTTTTGGTCTTCACTTGCCGTGAAAGACCTTTTTTTTTTTTGTCCCTACCTGGCTGGTAGGAAATTTGGCAACCCTGCCTGCGCCAGTCCCTGAACTGGCACCCCACCACCTTGCTCATAGTAAACAGCAAAAAAAAAAAAAGGACATCTTCCTATATCCTCCTATATACTGCTGATGACAGTCTGAAGTGCATGCCCCTCCCTACCAGCTCTTCATTGCAAGAGCAAAAAAAAAACGGCAGTCTGAACCACATACCCCCATCCCAGACATGCATCCTCTCTACCAGCTCTTCAATGGTAGAGCAAAAAAAAAGGATATGATCCCATAGACCACTCATGGCAGTCCAAAGCCCACCCCCCCCCCCCAGGAAACAATCCAATAGACTACTCACACGAATTTGAAGCACAGGTCCCCACCCAGGCACATTCCCTCCCTACCAGGTCTTCCTTGGAAGAGGAAAAAAAAAGGAAAACCTCCAACAGACTGCTCACAGCAGTCTGAAGCACCTCCCCCCTCCCAGGCATGCCCTCTCCTTACCAACAATAGCAAATAAAGTTGTTTCTGTACCAGCACTGGAATGGCACTCAATTGCTCCCTCTAACAGGACACAGCCAGGGCACATGTCCCCTTCTCCCCACCCTTGCTGTGCTATAGCTTACCTATGAACATGGAAATGGAATCTGTGAGAACAAGACATGCAGAATAATGTTCAGGAGGAGGAGAAGGAGTGAGGTTTAAGGGAAGACAGGAATTGAGCAATATATGTAATATTAGAGTGAATAATTGTTAAAAATAAAGAACATGCATGTTTCATACAGTGTGTGAACATGATCTGTTAATGTGATTTGTTTTTATTTCTATTAATGTATGTGTGCCTATTTCTTAAATGATAATGTAATAAAGGTGTTTGCAAAAAAAGAAAAAGCCTGCAGAGAAGTATTAGTCAGGAGAGTATGTAGCATAAATGATCAGAGTCATGAGTAAACTTGATACAATAATTCATTCAGTACAATAAGTGGTAAAATAAGTGGTAAAATAGATAAGAATAGTATCTGTACACCGTTATACCATCATATAGCATAATGTTTCGATGGAGAAAATAATATACAAAACCAAAGTAGGTACAGTAGCTACAATTGTTGGTAATGGGATGTGATGGAGAATAAAACATGAGCCAAATGAGGGTAATACAGGAAAGGAGAGGAGAGAGAGACAGAAAAGATAGAAAGCTAAAATAAAATACAATTAAATTAAATAAAAATGTAAGGGGGCAAGGGGGGAAGGGTGCAGCTATCTCATACCCAGGTTCATGAGATCCAGGCAGTACTACACGGTGACACAATGTGCTGACACAGACCCCTTACAGTGATCCGGGGTGAGTTAAACAAGATCCTGGGAGAGGAACTATAGGAGATATTATATCAGGGATAATCCAGGAGTCCACATTAACAGATCATGTTCACACACTATATGAAACATGCATATGTGCTTTATTTTTTAACAATTATTCACTCTAATATTACATATATTGCTCAATTCCTGTCTTCTGTTTTAGCATTTCTCTTGACAAAATTTAAACCAACAAATAAACATATTGCTTTGTTTTAATACACACTAATAGCATACATTCCTGATATCTAATCTAAAATAGTATTAAGTTCAGGAAGCCAGTAAGGTGATAGATGTGTGTCAGATGAGAGGCCCCACCAAAGCTGTCCAAACCGGGGCCAAGAACTGCTAAGGCTGCCCCTACATTACACCTCCAACATTTGCCATCTACCTGAGGAAAAATTCTTTAAAGTCTGCTTGGGGTATAAAAATACCTATGCAAACCCTTTAAGCAAAACTTTTAAACCTTCTAGACTTTGTTGCATGCTTGGCAGTGATACATATGTTCTCCCATGTCCCTTGTAATACTGTATATGCTGTATAATTATCCCCTTTTTAGCAGCAGCTTTTGTTCTAGATTCAACTAAAAACTCTACAAGAGCAGGTCCACCCACCACTTATTTTTGGCAAATAATTTTCTTGTTATTTCAGCCATTTTCAGTGCTTCCGAGCTTCTTTCCTAACATTGCTAATATAGGCTCATAGGTTCTTAAAGGAAAGTACGTCTCAAAATGCAGAATGAGCAGCAATGTCATTCCATCCTTTCCATGCTTCTGTTCAGTGCTAGCTCTTGCGGACTTCAGACTACACAACCTACTCCAAATAATCCCTATTCATGGTTTGGAGAGGTTATGGACATATAACTTTCAAAGGTCATTAAACTCTACAACTTCATAACATAATCTGGTGATGTTTAGTAGAACAAATGGTAAGTGCCTTGTCTGGTTACTTTGCTCTTTTGTACCTCTGTAGTACAGGCAGTCAGTGGGACATGCACTTTCATTATGTGTGGCAAGCCTGCAGCATCAGAAGCTCCACCTATCTTTAATTCTCCCACAGCTTTGTTGCTTCTGATTTCTAAGATGTCTGTATTCTGGGATGACAGCTTTCCCAGAAACAGATATGTTAGCAGATATTGTGTTTGTCCTCAGATATCTGTTGATGCTTAAACTAATTTCTTTAATAAGAAGCGAGTGTCATTTAGTACTGCTGTATATCAAGAATCAATACGTTAACTTCACCTTTGTGGGTTTATTGGCAAATAAGAGCAAGCAGGTCCAGACTGAGTTCCTAAACATTTTTTTAGGGTGTGATGGTTACACTGTTTTTTTTTTGTTTGTTTTTGTTTTTTTGTTTTGTATTGTTTTTACTGATATATCTCTCACAGTTATTACAGAGCACTTGACTTGGATAGCAAAGCCAAATAATTTTAATATAATTTTGGTAATGTGTATTTCTATAAACTGTTTATTACTCAGCATTGTTGTCTAGACTGTTGTAATCTTTCCCTGAGAATAACAGTATGTCTTTTTATGGTTTCAGTTTGGTGTCTTCACATCAGCTTTTCTTCAGTGGTGAGGTTGTAGGTGAGAAAGCAATGAAGACAGAGCAGGATATTGGACAGCTGGTGGAATATAAAATACAAGTAAGTAGATTCAAATTTTAGTTAACCCAAGACCTGTGACAAAGTCTTTTTATGGGATATTTAATTTCTTTTTGTTTATGCAGCTACAGAATATAATGTCTGAATTCTTCATGAGCTCCCTGCCATCTCTTCTCTGTTTTCTCCAGATGAGCATTGTTGCTTTTCCACACTCTCCTCATTTGAACGCTGTCTGTCCTCAGGCTGGGAGAAAAAAATGAAAACATTTAGCACCAGTGTTTCACACACATAAGAAGGGCTGTGTGGCTGGTGATAGCACACTGACCCTAATACTAGGTTCTATATATCAATGCACTTTGGCCATTATGCATGTTTTTTTCCAGTCTTGAGACACCATAGTGGGCTAAGTGTGGGCTCCATACAGTGGCACAAACAAAAACCAACTACAGTCCAGCTTTTCATTTTTTCTACAGTATAGTACCACCCCTGAAACACACTCACAGTCTCTGTTTTCCATTGTTAGAGTTTATGGGATGCTTAGCCCTCTGTCTCTCCATCCAGTTGGCTAGTAATCTTTTTCTGACCCAGGTCACTGACAGCTTGACTGTAGCACTGTTAAGCTGGTCGGTGTGTAACTAATGTAGTACATTCTGCTTTTGTTTAATAGCTGCTTCTGTCCACCTACCTTGCTGTTTTCCTCAGTCCCCATACATAAACTACTATGAGACCTGTTTATTTTGGTGCAAGCCTTATTCACATTCAGTTAAACTGACTTAACTCTCCTGAGATTAGGCTTTTGTTTCTAACCTGCTACCTAATCAAAAGAATAGCATGGACCACAAAATATGTATTCAAGAATGAACCCCCTAACATGCCAAAGAATAGGAAAAGCCATTGATTATCTTAATACTGCTGACTGTAGGCAACTGAAATGTGGTAAATGTCATCTTGTCACTCATTTACATACCTGTCAACTGTACAGATTTCTGCAAAATGTCCAGATTTGTACCTCATATTTTTGGGCTGTTTTTCATAAAATTGTGGTTTTCTAGCAAATCACTGGCAAATCGTTGAAGACTGAAGTCAGAAAATAATGACATACATTTGAGTTTCAGACTTCATACCCTATAGAAAATTCATGCTGATGTAAAATCTGTCATTCTATCAACTTTCTAAGTTTGTAAAAGCAATATTTAAAAATTGTCCCTATTTTTGGTCCTTTGTCCCCCCATTATGTATGGCTTTGTCCAGATTTTTTGCTCTAAGAGGTTGAGAGGTATGTCACTCAAGCCTTCAGTAGGAGCATGTTTTGCTTGTTAGTCCATGAAGTATACACAATTTTATGCACTGTGTGTCACTCACTCTAATAACAAGTGCATGTTTTTACATTTTGTTGACTTTTATTACTGCTGCCCCTGACAAAGTACATATGTATGATGAGATATGGTTTTAGATGGTTGTTAAAATTTCAATCTGTATGTCTTTCATAAAACACACAGTACAGTAACCTAAAGGATAAGTGCATTTAGGAGTAATGGTTTCCAGTTTCTGAACATTGTGCCGTCTACTATGTGTGTGCCCCCCCCCCCCAGCCACAGATGGCAATGACATCAGTATTATTTTGCATGTTGCATGATACAGTCATAGCTTTGAATTGCAGATATTGTAAGTCATGATGGCGCATGTTTCTTGTTTTTGTTTTTCTCTGAATTATGAACAGACAGTTTCGAATGAGTCTACAGGAATACACTATTTATGTTATAGTAAGATAATGTGGCATAAGGGTAATATTTCCCAAATGGTGAGTGAGTGAGTGAGTGAGTGAGTGAGTGAGTGAGTGAGTGAGTGAGTGAGTGAGTGAGTGAGTGAGTGAGTGAGTGAGTGAGTGAGTGGGTGAGTGGGTGGGTGAGTGAGTGAGTGAGTGAGTGAGTGAGTGAGTGAGTGAGTGAGTGAGTGAGTGAGTGAGTGAGTGAGTGAGTGAGTGAGTGAGTGAGTGAGTGAGTGAATAAGGAAGTTTACAGCTAGGTGTAAACAGTTTGTGTAGAGTTATAGATCTGTTTGCAGAGTTTGTCCTTGATGATTGTAACAGTGCTGTTCATATGAGGCAGTCTAATTGCTTTCTCTTCAGGTGTCTAACAGAGGGAAGTCGCTGAATACCCTTGGCTCAGCATTCCTCAATGTCATGTGGCCTCATGAGATCAGTAATGGCAAGTGGCTGCTGTATCCTATGAAACTGCAGTTTGAGGGGGACCGCCAGACAGAGTGTACACCATTTGATGGAGTTAACCCTCTAAAACTGGTAGGATTTCTATTTTTAGTTTATATTTTTAGTGTATCAGTGTAACCTGTATAAACTCCAGAGTAAAAGCAGTCAGCATCTGAAAATGAATTTTGGTAACAATTATTGGTGGCTTTGTGTGCTTTCTTAGGAGTAAGGTCTAGCTCTCCATGTTTTTTACTAGGAAGTCTGTGTAAATTCCTGATAGTAAGTACTTTTCTGGAAACAGCTATTACCATGTACACTTTATGATAATAACAGTGTACTCTTTTTATCAGATTACATAGTATATAACACCAAGATTTAGTACTGCCACAACAGTGAAAAAGAAAGTAGAAAGAACAGAGATGCTACCTTCCCGGGAATGAATGTCAGCCACCTGAAGATTCAAAATTGTTTTTTTTTTTTACTTTGTATTATCATTATCCACGGTGGTGGTGCTGCGGTAGCGTTGTCACCTCACAGTAAGACGCTGTCCAGTTCGATTCTCAGCTAGAGCGTCTGCTGCGTGGAGACATGCGTGAATGGGCGTACCTTTGTTGAAGGTTGTGCGTTAGGGCTGGTAACTTGGCACGTAAAAATCAACTACCAATCATTAGCGGACCGGAGTTCCGCTGTGGCGACCCCTAACCGGGAAAAGCTGAAAGACACAACAACTTTGTATTATCATTCACAACTGCCTTCTTTCTTTTGTACCAAGGCCATAAACCTACCGGGCCTTTAGAACATCATAGCTATGTTATTTTGTAGTATCAAAAAACAACTAAGGCTGGGATATCATGGAACATACTACTACTGACAGACAATTGAAGTGAATTAGGAACAAAGATTCAAGAGAGTATATTTTTGCTGCAACACAGCAGTAACGCATTGCTACAAGTCTGCTCATTCCAAGTTTGCTTCTAATCAAAGTTTGCTCAACAACACAAATTATTTTCTTGCTATTTCTTTGAAATTTCGTACCATTGGTGTACTCTGATATGGTTAACCTCAATAAACTCCAACAAAAACATACAGAAAAAAGCTACTCAAGAAGAATGGAAACAGCAGCGCAGTCTCAACACAGTCCCCATGTGTCACACAAGAATAAAGGCCTGTAACCTAGCAAGACACTCCATGTCTTTCTTATTCCAGAGGATATCTATAAATTAATGAGATAGCCTGATGAAAGGAAACAGTGACTTC
Source organism: Protopterus annectens (assembly GCF_019279795.1). Taxonomy (NCBI): domain Eukaryota; kingdom Metazoa; phylum Chordata; order Ceratodontiformes; family Protopteridae; genus Protopterus; species Protopterus annectens. The sequence continues at coordinate 977,925,165 of NC_056743.1, forward strand.
CTGCAGCGCATAACCACTCTCTGTAAAGGGAGAATCCGAATGGTAAAAGTATCCCTGCCTCTTTAGTTCCATCTGAATGGCAGATGTGGTTGTAACAGCTTAATCACAACGGATTTTTTATTGCTGAGACAAAAAAATTAAGGAACTGAGATAAACACTTCAGTGCTGGAAAATAGAATGTCAGTAAGGTGTTGGTACAGCACAAAATACACTGTTCACACTTTTCTGTAAAGTCCGATATGTGTTTCAAAGAATCCCTGTGCAATGGAATAAGATCTCCATCCATGTAAAGCAGAGTTCATCCCTGACCCTGTTCAAACAAAACCTTGGTCATTGGATGGGAAATTACAAATCCAACCCTTGTCTGCCCATCCATGTCTCTGATGGTAAGAGGCCCATAGTAAGTAAATTAATCCCTGACTAACATAGCCCCCCCCCCACACACACACACACACACACACATAACCCTTAGCCACCTCCTTACTAACATAGCCCACCATATAGGCATCCAAGGAACTCAGGAACAAATACAGACTGGGTTACATGGCTATGCTTGTAATGACCCTGCTGGCTGTAAGCCTGGTATAAACCTATGAGCCTATGACACCCTATAGCTAAATGAACCCTAGCTTTATAAAATCATTCTAATTTAAGTACTGTTTTGTAGCTGACAATGAATGGGTTCACTACAGTGTGTCAAAAAACACAACAGACAAATCAGATAGTGTTATTGACAAAAATATTACAGACTAGACACTGTCTACAAATACTGAAGGTAAGCAGCAATTCTGAATATTACTATTCTTAGTGAATGGAGAGAACAACCTGAAAGAGAAGGCTAGTCAATGACAACATTATCTTTAATGGAACAAAGTGCATTGTGTGAAGGAGAAAGCTTAGCTGCTAAAATTATGTCATTATGCCTACCACAGTTGGTCATTTTCGGGGTATGACAAATGAAAAAATATTAATAACTACCAAGCTGGGTAGGCTTGGAGAGAAATTGCTCCAACTACATCCCAGATGTCCAAGATTTGATTAGTGGCTGGGGCACTGGAGGAACTGCCTGGTGGAAGCAGGAGTAAATGGCCAATGACAGATCACTCTTCCTAGATTTGATGTTGGTATGCATCCAACTGTATGACTGACACTTTGGGCCATGCCCACAGGTGTATGATCTATGTGAAAAGACAAGACAACACATGTCTGTCAAGGAAAACATTACTGTCTAGCCAGGCACAATGGGTGTGCAGCAGCACACACCCATTTGGAAGCCTAGCAAAGCAGACTTTATACTGCATCTGCCAGCTAACACAGGGAGGGATAAGAAGCAGAACTAAAATTTCCCGACTTCATGTAGGATGATGGCACTTTATCTCAATTTTTCCTTCAATGCTGATTGTCTTTGGACACCAGGAAACATGAGTAAGTTGTTGGTCAGAGGGGAATTGTGGTGCTTGATGATCAAGGGAAACTTGGGGCCATAAAAAGAACATATAAAAAGGCTCCGTAGTGAAATGTTGGCACTCAAAATGCCAAGGTGCTAACAAGCAGAAAAAAAAGGATGAAAATCCAGGAGAAGAGGGAATCGTAAACATCATTCTTCCTCTTTAAACTTCTTCTTTGTAAGAATGCAAGCCCCACACCCCTAAACTTATATATACCAACTAGCACCATACCTCAGAGAAAAGGGAATATTTCAGAAAATGTCCTTCTTGGACTTAGTATATGTAAGTCCTTTTTTCAGCCATTCAGTCTCCACGTTTTGAGACTTGCTCTAGTGGGTCCCAACATTTCAAATGGTTTCCATACAAAAATAAACAACTACTTACAGTGCTGTTGAAACATTAGTACTGTATAACACATCAGACTAAGGTAAAAGTATATACATTTTTTCAATTTACAACCATAGTGTTCCTTTATTGCTTCTGTGCCAAGGCTCAGGAACTAAATGTTTCCAGACAAGAAATTACTAGACAGTGATGGCCTGGTGTGTAGGTAACTAGGTACAAATACCAAATTCAGTGCATATTGGTATATGGATAATACCTGAAAAGGACAGAGTCTATCTAAGTTAATAAGTTCTTTAGATATATGGTTTCACTATTTGTAATGGTAGTTTGAAACACACTCCATGATATTATATTGGTGATGCACTTATTATATTTTATATATTTTTTATTCTGAATTTAAAAAGACCACATCATCTTGCATGATTGTAAGATTAAAAACATTGGATAATAGTCATTCCAGTATCGATTTTTAAGATGCTTTATCTACTGATGACAAATAACGTCTAACTGGTCAGTAGAATGCAGACATAAAATGGTCAGTCTGTTCTCATAAGGAACACATGGAATATGTATGGCATTGACAAAGCTCTAAGTATCAGGTCCCAGTTTGTTTTCAGTGACTACCCTGTCTCCAAACATTGACATGCAGCAAGTATAATATTTGTATAAAGAAAACATTTACCCTCCTCCCTTCCTCTGGAGTAAAAAGCATATTGCCAACTATGGGATTTACTGTACTCTACCAACCCTTTATCAGCCTGTGTCTGCTACCAAACTTAAGTTGCTAGAAGTGCTAATGGGTGCATTGCTTTGGCTTCAATGAACTGGCAGAATTCTAGCCCCAGTTACCAAGGCCATACTTTGTGGGCATTCTTCAGACTACTGGATCAAGAATAGATAAACTTTCTTTCAATGTCTGTCTAGAAACATAAAACAGTACCAATGCAGTATGTTGGCAGCATGCTGAGTCTTTGCGATCACTCAATGAAGGAGTGATGAGGTTCCAGTCTAGATCAACATAATGTAATTGTACTTGAGTTAAAACACAGTTCCTAAAGGTTCTATTAAACTTCTGTTTTCTGTATTGCATGTTAAAATGTATTTCATCTTATAGCTTTTCAGGTGCTAATAGGTGGCATTCTGACACATGGCAATATAAGACAAGCACTCTGCATATCAAAAATAAAAATTAAAAATAAACTAGGATTCCTAGGCCAGCACATCCTGATTATGATCACAGAAAATGAGCATTATTATAATCGCTGGAAACTCATAGATGGATGAAACTGATTGGTCAAGAGAGTTATGCTAATATAATAGCTGTCCATAAAGGTGGTGTTTGATTACATTAATGGTTATAGTTTCAGTTTGCATCTGTCCATAATGTTGGCTAGGATTAGAATGATACAAATGCAAGTTTGGCACTGAAATGTGGAAAATCAAAATGCTGTGAGTTCTATTCGTACCCCAGATAACTGGATACATTTTCTATTATTGTCATTGTAGTGCACCATTGGGGGGTGCAGCACTCCTGAGTGTGCCACCTTTGGACGAGACTGTAAACCAAGGTCACATCTGCATAAGTTGGTGGTTGTTCAGGTGGATGTAAAAAATTCCACAGCACTTATCAACAAGGAGTACGGGGTTTTATTAAAATCAAGAAAACAGAAAAACAAAATGCAGAAAAGCTTCAAGAAAAAATCATAAACAAAGGAAAAACTGAATAAAAGTAGGCAAATAGTAACATAAATGCTGTATTACATTATAGACTCAATCCCCACCCCTTCGCCCATAGCTAAAAATGAATTTTCTTAAATAAAGTATTCAAATCCCAAATCTGATTGTACAATACTTCTCCACACTGTACTTTCCATAAAAAACATATACAGGAAAATAATACTGAGAATATTGACCCATTGTACTCCTAAAGCTTCATAATGTCCATATGTAATCATGTTATAAGTCTCTGCTCCAATAGGTGAAGTTTTCCAAAACTTAGGAACATTAATCCCAAAATCACAAGACCCTAAGGAAGTTCAACAATGCATGAGACATTTTTCCTGGTTACAATAGGAACATTTTTCCACATAACATTTATATTTCATCTCCTCCTTAACAGTCAGTTTCCCTAAAGAAATTCTCTACAAAACATCTACATACTTCACACATTCTTGAAATTATGTCTTCCTACTTTTATACTCTGTTTAATAGGGTAAGAGAAATGCATTCATGGGTCTATTAAAAAGAAATTCCCCAACATTTACTAATTTTACAAAAAGGATCTATATACAATTTCCAGTCCCTAATTTCTTAAATACTTTCAACGCACACACATGCACACACACACACACACACACACACACACACACACACACACACACACACACACACACACACACACACACACACACTCTCTCTCTCACACACACACACACACACACACACACACACACATATGCACGCACAGACGCACACACACAAACACACGCACACACAGACACAAACATATGCACACATAGACACTCACACAAATATATAAAAATAATGAATGCAAAATGTACTGTATGGAGAAGCCCCAAACCTTCCAGCTGTACCTTATTCTATAGAACACCTCTCATCACAAGATTTAAATAGTGTTAAGTGATTAATAGTTTAAATAAGTGATAAAAATCACTTGCAGATCACTAAAGCCAATAACTCTGCTGGTGAAGCACTATTCTCTTGCGCCATAGCCAAATTATGAAACTCCCTCCCACCCACAATTACCTCCATACCATCATGCACCCACTTCAAAACTTTACTAAAAGCGCACCTAAAAACATGCTGGCTATGCCCTTGCAACTCCCACTCTAATATCACCCACCCCATCCAACCACTACCTTTCTTTCCACCCCACTAACTACCTTGATTATAGCAAGCTCAGATGCTCATAAGCCTAGTACTTATTATACAGCAGGAACTTCTTATTGTAACATTTGTTAATGTCTGTTATGTACTTCACAGATAAAGATTCTAGTTGTCTACTGATGTACTATGTTCTTCATCTGTAAATATGTTGTAAGTAATTGCTATGTAAATTGTTAATCGCTATGTAATCCAATGTAACTACTGTCTGTTTATTATAACTGTGGAGCTTTTCTCCCTGGGCCTCCGCTGAAAATGGACCTACGTCCAGTCGGACACTCCCAGTCAACAAATATAAATAAATAAATAAATAAATAAATAAATAAAATGAGATCTCCAAATTACTGAAAAATATAGTTCAGCTAACTGTTTTTCCAAAGTAGCAGGAAACAAGAAAATGCTCCCAAGCATTACAATTTGCCCCAAAAATGTAATAAATTTACTTTTTTATGGAAAGTCAACCTAAAACATTACCACATGTCTACTATAAACTGCACAGCAGCCAAACAGATCACCCATTAATCAACAACCACTTTCCCAGTCTCAAAAGACCTACCTATAACCTTAAGAGAAGTCACAGCGAAAGGAATGTCCCAAAGTATCCCAGTAGAGCCAAGACCAAAACATTTATCCTTATTAAAAGATAAACCCACTTTCTGTAATTTGGCTATAATAGAATCAACTTTTCCAATCCAAGACTTATCTTTTACCACAAAAACTAAATCATCTGAGTATATCACAGTAAAGGGAACCATATTACCCAAGGAAAGAAATATCCTGGCTAGGAAAATAGTTTTGATCACCTACAATGTAAATGCAGTCAGCACTTTAAAAAAAAAAAACAGGGTTCAGTGGACAACCCTTATTGACTGCTACATGAGGTTTAATGCCTTGTCCAGTCCAACCACTGATTAAAGGATAAACCCAAGTTGCAGAATATACATTCTGTAAAACGTCAAGTTTTCCTAGAAAAAAACATACTCCTGCAATGTATCCCACATACTGTCATGTGCAACTGAATCAAAAGCCTTCCTAATATCATACACCACCAAGTACCCCTCAAATTCTTTGGTTTGCAGATTTCTTTACTAAAAACAACATTTCTCTCATATGTGTCCCTTCCAGGGACACTATATAGATGTGGATCTGCATCCAACAGCTGATTGAAGCTTTTCATCATCCTGTTGTAAAGCAAGACCATCAAAATTTTCTGATCAAAATTTCCAAAAACAATAGCCATTCAATAGCTTCCACCCCCTTCTTTTTCGAAATCATTTTCACTAATCCCTTACAAAATGACTCAAAAACTGAACCAGACAGAAACCATTCATTCAAGCTCTGTAAAAAAATACTGCTTTTCTTGATGAAGCACAGTTTATAAAAGGCATAACTCAAACCATAGCCACTGGGTATGGAATATACGTGACTGTTACACAAAGCCCTGTTCAATTCTTCAGTGGTAAAAGGGCTCTCCAACAATGCACCCACCTCAGTACTAAGACGAGGAACTTCCCAGACTGCAGAAACAAAATTACGAGTAGGACTGTATAAGCTACATAAATACTATTCTACTGTCTCAATATGCCATCATTATCCATAACTGCCCCTCCATGACTATCAGCTACTTACCATATCCCCTGTTTTTCTCTCTGAACAGTAAATGCTAAAAAATTATTAACTTTCTCTCAAGTTCTTTTCACACAGTATTGTTGTGTATATAAAATATCTTTAGTACATAATTTATTCATGTAAAAGAAATCAGCTGTTTGGCACTGTATCATTATTCCCAGTAATCTTATCAAATTGTTCACACCATTTCTTATACACGCATTTCTTATGTTTCAACCTTCCTTTTCCATCAAATAATAATAAAACTGCCTATATTGTTCCATAAATACCACCACCATTCAGACCACAAACTGCCTATATTGCTCCATAACTACCACCCACCATTCAGACCACAAAGCATAAAAGCCTTTCATATTCATGTGATCAAAAAATAACTGTTGTTCCAAGGTGCCCATCATCTCCAAAGAGGTCAGCAGCAAAGAATCATACAACCCTGTTGTTCTCTTTACAACTGTCCCTGCTCACATAACAGTAGCATCAGAAATCAACCAGGCCCATATAGAAGCAAGGTTAGAAAAATCCACACATTTCCTTCACCCTTCTACTTGTAATAAAGATCTATAAATAAAAAAAATAATTTTCAATTTTATAATTACTCCTACTATATGTATGTCCTCTATCTGCCCCTAACCACAGTTAAAAATCCTTCCAAAGGATAAAACACATTTTGGCATCATTACACTCTCTCCCCCTTTTTGTAAAGTTCAGTTAAGGTCACCTGCTAGCACTACCAGAAGAGAAACACTCAACCAAAGATTTGAACAACTGAATATGTTCGGTTGCAATTGCAATAGTACTAGTATCTAAAACAAGTAAATGAATAACTTCAGCATGTATAATGACAATCCACTAAACAGATGCTAATTGACGAACACACAACAGACAGATAATATTTACCCTAACAGATGTACACCAGTCAAAAGTCATAAAACAAAAAAGAAACGGCTGCGGGTAAAACCAAGGTGCAAAAAAATAAGTAAAAATATATAAACACAATGCACCAAGGTAACACACAATAACGTTTAATGAAAACAAAAAGTAAAAGACAGAGGTGAGCGCTTTCGCAACAATAGTTGCTTCATCAGACAAAGATCAAGTGAATAGCACTGCTTAAATAGGTAACAAACCAATTATCTCATGAATTAATGATGTCATACACCAAAAGTTATTTAAAGAGACAGTTACAACATGAGCATAGTAATGGTATGAATAAGATATAAAATGCTGAATAAATACTGCATAAAATACATTTGCATATGCATAAAATGTAATACAATAAAAGTAACAATAAAAATGAACAATAAAAACTGTCAATGTTTAAGGCGTCTAGCTTTCAAGAATGGAATCAAAGAGGTGGTACCATTGAGGCCTGCGTATCTTTCTGCATTAAGTTTCAGTATCCATTTCTGTTCATGGCTCTCTGTAACATTTTCTATATATCACCTCTCAGATTTCTATATATGTGTTGCAAGACAAAGAATTTGAAGGAATGAGAAGAATCTGTGCACATAAGATTAGCAAGTGCATTTGTTTGCTTATTATTCCTAATGTCATGGATATGTTCTAAAATTCTGTCTTTAAAAAGCCTATTAGTTTTGCCAATGTAGAAGGCAGGACATTGCTGGCAAAAACAAAAGTAAATGACATCAGTAGTCTTGCAATCTGAATAAGTATTGGAATGTATTTTAAAATGTCTGGTTGGATGAATATGTATGTTTTTACTGTAGATATATGGGCATGCACTACATGATCTACATGGAAAAGTGCCGTGACGGGTGGAAATGCATGTAGTGTTGCGTGGTTCACTGTTGCAAAGATACTGTTTAAGTGACCTATTGTTCCTAAAGCTAAAGTGTGGAGTATTGGCAATTGTGGCATTAAGGTTAGGGACCTCTTGTAACAGATGCCAATGTCTCCTAATAACATCAGTGTATTGGTTAATGTTACTAGCAAATTGGAACACAACTCTAAAATCATTACTAGTCGGAATGACATTGTTATCAGCAGAATCATTCCTAGTAGATTGAAAGTATGGTCTACATCTGGTATGTCTCATTTGCCAAGCATTGGAAATAGTCTTATCAATGTCAGTATCATGGTAACCCCTTTCCAGAAAATCAGATTTTAAACTGTTAAGTGCAATCTCTGCATCCTCATCTTTATCATGTAGTCTTAAGGTCCTAAAGACTTGGCCTTTAAGTACATTCTTAGGTATATGTCTAGGGTGCATGCTGGATTTATGTAAAAGTGTATTCTTTCTGGTCAGTTTAAAATAAATAGTACTATTTAACTGATTTAAACTAGACATAGTAATGTGTACATCAAGAAAGTTGATGTCAGTGGCAGAGATCTGGTGAGAAAATCTCAAAAAATCAGTGGTGGTGTGTAGGTATTGTAAAAATGAGGTAAAGTCCGAACCATTACCTTTCCATAACATGAAGACATCGTCTACAAAATGTACATACCATAGTACTTGTCCTAAGAAAGGATTCTTGTCAGATAGAATGTTAACTTCTTCCCGGCAAACCAAGGCAAGGTTGGCATAGCTGTTGGCACAGGGAGTCCCCATGGCTATGCCAACCTTCTGTAAATAAAACTGTTCTTGGAACGTAACAATGTTATTTTCCAAGATAATTTCTAGTAAACTGCAAATCAATTGAATTTTGGTATTATTAAAACACTTGTTAACTGTCAGAAACTCTCTTGTCATTTCAATGCCCCATGTATTGGGTATGCTGGTCAATAGTGATTCTATATCCATGGTAACCAAGACAAAATCTAAATCTGTACCAATACTATCCATTCTATTATGTAACCTTGTTAAGAACATCTTAGTATCCCTTAGTATAGTATGACAATTCTCTAAAAGGCCATGTAGACTGCCTTCAACATATATAGAAAGGGGTTCAGTGCACCAGCCAGCCCCTGAGACTATGGGCCGCATTGGTGGCGTGTAAAGATCTTTATGGACCTTAGGTAGACCATAAATACTAGGGACAACAGGTTTAGTAATATTAAAATATTTAAAAAGTGGTTCATCAATTAAACCAATAATAAGTAGATCAAAAAGGAAAAACGAAACTTTATCAATAATTGCATTTACAGCAGGTTTAGAAATGCACTGGTATGTATCAGTGTTTAATAAAAGTTTTTCCATTTGTTGTACATATAGTTCTTTATCTAAGAGAACTATATCACCACCCTTATCTGCTTGTTTAATAACCAGAGAGTGTAAATTCCTTAATTCTTTCAGAGCTCTCTGCTCTTCTGAAGTCAAATTACAAAAAGAGTAATCATTGCTATCAGAAACACTTATTTCTCTGAATGTAGTTTCACATATATCAATAAATCTTTGAACCCCAGGTGGAGTAATTGGTATAAATGTACTAGGTTGTTTGTAAATATTTTGCACATTGTCTGTATTTACTGGAAACATACATTTCAAAGATAAATTTCTCCCTAGTAGCCTTAGATCTTTAAACATTTCAGTTATATCTGCCTTCCTCGCAGGTACAAATGATAACCCTTTATTTAGTACATTAAGTTGTTCAGGATTAAGTTCAAAAGAGGAGATATTAATAACCAGACCTGTAGTTATATGCGTCTCCTCTTGTGTAGTTGAACTGTTCCTTCCATCTGGTTGGTCCTGGATATGTGTCCATTGTGCGGAAGACTCTTCGTTTGAGTTCTGAAAGGAAGTGCTGCCTTTAAAGTGAAGTCGCCCTTCTTGGTGGTGTCTAAAAAAACGCTTGCGTCGTTTCTGCTTTCCTTTGGATTAGAATCCACATTTGCAGAGTTATTAGAAATGTGCGATGCTGCAGATGGTGTCGATAGAGGTATGTTCTTCGTTTTATGTCCCGTTTTTTCTTTAATGTTGTTAGAGATCTTGCTATCATTTGATATAATAGCTGCATCCTGTTGAATGCTATCAATGCATGCAGCGTTTGAAAGTACTCTCGCTGTAGCTGCCAGATCAGTAGAGGAACCGGAAATAGTACCGGAAGTAACAGCTCTAGTTGTGTGCTCATTTAAAGCGATACTGTGAGCGCTATTTGGCATAAGATTCCCTTGAGTTGTTCTATGCATGTTTTCTCTGGGCCATGAGAAAACATTATTAGCAAAGTCACGTTTATCTCTGTTTAATTTAGATAGTTTAGTTGTTTGCAGCCTTTTTTCATAAGCGATTATACTATCTTGCAACTGGCTCATCTTATTGATGGTAATATCTGGTGAGAAACTCTCAGTAATATTGGACTCTAAAGCAATGATTTCTGCTTTCAGCTCAAGTTCAATTGGTGAAAAAAATTCCAATAGAAGTTCCATGTATTTGGAGCTAAACTGTAAGTTAAGCTCTTGCCATTTACGTATTAACACAGAATAGGTTTCTCCATAAGTAGGCATGTTGAGTATTCTGAGACCACGAGGGATAATCTTGGCTTCCAATGAAGCTTGTAAGTGCAGGCGCTGCCATTGTAGCCTCTTGTATTTATACATTAAGTTTTCCAAATTTTTATATTGCTCAAGAAACTCAGGTATGCGATGAGTAGTTGAAGTATCATTGAAGCCATTACATAAGTCCATATTCAAAAGTGGGTTTACTGGAATATCCAGAATTCGTAAAAGACGATGGTGATATCCATCCATAGTCACTTCAGTAGAGGAATCCTCCATAAACGCGTGTGCCCTTTAGCCGAATAAAAACAAAATAGAAACAAAAAAAACGGCTGCGGGTAAAACCAAGGTGCAAAAAAATAAATAAAAATATATAAACACAATGCACCAAGGTAACACACAATAATGTTTAATGAAAACAAAAAGTAAAAGACAGAGGTGAGCGCTTTCGCAACAATAGTTGCTTCATCAGACAAAGATCAAGTGAATAGCACTGCTTAAATAGGTAACAAACCAATTATCTCATGAATTAATGATGTCATACACCAAAAGTTATTTAAAGAGACAGTTACAACATGAGCATAGTAATGGTATGAATAAGATATAAAATGCTGAATAAATACTGCATAAAATACATCTGCAGCATCGCACATTTCTAATAACTCTGCAAATGTGGATTCTAATCCAAAGGAAAGCAGAAACGACGCAAGCGTTTTTTTAGACACCACCAAGAAGGGTGACGTCACTTTAAAGGCAGCACTTCCTTTCAGAACTCGAACGAAGAGTCTTCCGCACAATGGACACATATCCAGGACCAACCAGATGGAAGGAACAGTTCAACTATATAAGAGGAGACGCATATAACTACAGGTCTGGTTATTAATATCTCCTCTTTTGAACTTAATCCTGAACAACTTAATGTACTAAATAAAGGGTTATCATTTGTACCTGCGAGGAAGGCAGATATAACTGAAATGTTTAAAGATCTAAGGCTACTAGGGAGAAATTTATCTTTGAAATGTATGTTTCCAGTAAATACAGACAATGTGCAAAATATTTACAAACAACCTAGTACATTTATACCAATTACTCCACCTGGGGTTCAAAGATTTATTGATATATGTGAAACTACATTCAGAGAAATAAGTGTTTCTGATAGCAATGATTACTCTTTTTGTAATTTGACTTCAGAAGAGCAGAGAGCTCTGAAAGAATTAAGGAATTTACACTCTCTGGTTATTAAACAAGCAGATAAGGGTGGTGATATAGTTCTCTTAGATAAAGAACTATACGTACAACAAATGGAAAAACTTTTATTAAACACTGATACATACCAGTGCATTTCTAAACCTGCTGTAAATGCAATTATTGATAAAGTTTCGTTTTTCCTTTTTTATCTACTTATTACTGGTTTAATTGATGAACCACTTTTTAAATATTTTAATATTACTAAACCTGTTGTCCCTAGTATTTATGGTCTACCTAAGGTCCATAAAGATCTTTACACGCCACCAATGCGGCCCATAGTCTCAGGGGCTGGCTGGTGCACTGAACCCCTTTCTATATATGTTGAAGGCAGTCTACATGGCCTTTTAGAGAATTGTCATACTATACTAAGGGATACTAAGATGTTCTTAACAAGGTTACATAATAGAATGGATAGTATTGGTACAGATTTAGATTTTGTCTTGGTTACCATGGATATAGAATCACTATTGACCAGCATACCCAATACATGGGGCATTGAAATGACAAGAGAGTTTCTGACAGTTAACAAGTGTTTTAATAATACCAAAATTCAATTGATTTGCAGTTTACTAGAAATTATCTTGGAAAATAACATTGTTACGTTCCAAGAACAGTTTTATTTACAGAAGGTTGGCATAGCCATGGGGACTCCCTGTGCCAACAGCTATGCCAACCTTGCCTTGGTTTGCTGGGAAGAAGTTAACATTCTATCCGACAAGAATCCTTTCTTAGGACAAGTACTATGGTATGTACGTTTTGTAGATGATGTCTTCATGTTATGGAAAGGTAATGGTTCGGACTTTACCTCATTTTTACAATACCTACACACCACCACTGATTTTTTGAGATTTTCTCACCAGATCCCTGCCACTGACATCAAGTTTCTTGATGTACACATTACTAGGTCTAGTTTAAATCAGTTAAATAGTACTATTTATTTTAAACCGACCAGAAAGAATACACTTTTACATAAATCCAGCATGCACCCTAGACATATACCTAAGAATGTACTTAAAGGCCAAGTCTTTAGGACCTTAAGACTACATGATAAAGATGAGGATGCAGAGATTGCACTTAACAGTTTAAAATCTGTTTTTCTGGAAAGGGGTTACCATGATACTGACATTGATAAGACTATTTCCAATGCTTGGCAAATGAGACATACCAGATGTAGACCATGCTTTCAATCTACTAGGAATGATTCTGCTGATAACAATGTCATTCCGACTAGTAATGATTTTAGAGTTGTGTTCCAATTTGCTAGTAACATTAACCAATACACTGATGTTATTAAGAGACATTGGCATCTGTTACAAGAGGTCCCTAACCTTAATGCCACAATTGCCAATACTCCACGCTTTAGCTTTAGGAACAATAGGTCACTTAAACAGTATCTTTGCAACAGTGAACCACGCAACACTACATGCATTTCCACCCGTCACGGCACTTTTCCATGTAGATCATGTAGTGCATGCCCATATATCTACAGTAAAAACATATATATTCATCCAACCAGACATTTTAAACTACATTCCAATACTTATTCAGATTGCAAGACTACTGATGTCATTTACTTTTGTTTTTGCCAGCAATGTCCTGCCTTCTACATTGGCAAAACTAATAGGCTTTTTAAAGACAGAATTTTAGAACATATCCATGACATTAGGAATAATAAGCAAACAAATGCACTAGCTAATCATGTTATGTGCACAGATTCTTCTCATTCCTTCAAATTCTTTGTCTTGCAACACATATATAGAAATCTGAGAGGTGATATATAGAAAATGTTACAGAGAGCCATGAACAGAAATGGATACTGAAACTTAATGCAGAAAGATACGCAGGCCTCAATGGTACCACCTCTTTGATTCCATTCTTGAAAGCTAGACGCCTTAAACATTGACAGTTTTTATTGCTCATTTTTATTTTTATTGTTACTTTTATTATATTACATTTTATGCATATGCAAATGTATTTTATGCAGTATTTATTCAGCATTTTATATCTTATTCATACCATTACTATGCTCATGTTGTAACTGTCTCTTTAAATAACTTTTGGTGTATGACATCATTAATTCATGAGATAATTGGTTTGTTACCTATTTAAGCAGTGCTATTCACTTGATCTTTGTCTGATGAAGCAACTATTGTTGTGAAAGCGCTCACCTCTGTCTTTTACTTTTTGTTTTCATTAAACGTTATTGTGTGTTACCTTGGTGCATTGTGTTTACATATTTTTAAAAGTCATAAAACACTGGATTTGATTGACAGCACTATTCACATTCAAAGACAAAGTAGCGCAGTTCAACCTTTGCCCTTTTTTGTACCCTTTTTCTTAAGCAATTTCTTTTTATACTTTTTAACCTGACAGCTATTAAACACCCTCCCCTCCTCCTCTTCGTTTTAGTTATCACCTGCATATCTTCCTTTGTGCCAGTATCAGCAGTACACCCCTCTTCTTCATTCTTACTTTTATCACTCTGAAAAACTGGGTTCACAGTAAGAATTGTAATGGACTGGTCTAACTCCAAAGAACTCTTTCTATCTATGAGAACAACATCCTGGGCCTGGAAAGTAACAGAATTTTCTGAAAAGACCCCTGCCTGACACTTAACCCAATTAGCCCCCTCCCAGGAACAATATGCAACTTCTCCCTTGACATCAGTAAAAGCAGAGGCTTCTGTCTGCAACTCACTGGAATCTTCCACTGAGGGCCAAACCTCTACCACAGATAAATCCTCACAACCAACACCCAACAGTTTATCATCCCCGTGGACTCCAGGGCTATCTCCTGAACAAGTTTGTCCAGCAGTTTCCCTCGCTAGACAATCAAACCAAGAATGACTTTTTTTTAACAAACTAAAACATAGTTTTTAACATACTTTTTAATATTATTCCCAAGCTGACCACACTGACAATATTGTTTTGAACAATCAGCAATCAAATTTGTATCAGATCCACAGTAAAACACATTTTTGCTGCCCCGCATAACATACAATATCCCTATATCCCAACTCCCCTGTACATTAGTCACAGAACAAATATATTGTGAAACAGATTTATGTTATTTTATAGTAACCCACACCTCCTGCACACCAGTCCAGATCTTCCTCTCATCAAAAATCTTAGTAACAATATATACAGGAGAACATAAAGAAAAAAATATATTGTCTGACGTAAGATTCAACAGTATATCAGTTTGAAATTGCACAGTCTTTTCTTCAAAATAGAGGAAGTCCCAACGAAAACATACTCATTCCATGGATAAGTATGCAGTTTGGCATGCAGTTTCACAAAAAAATAATTTAACAAAAAGTCTTAAAAGTCATTTCACAAAAATAATCAGTGCCCAGCTGAATCAAGGAATGAATATCAGCTACCCAATGACTTTCCTAGAGTCCCACACAAAATAATGATCCACCATCTTAGCAGTTTTAACTGAAATACAAACAAAAGACTTTTTTTCCTGAGCAACAAACATCATCTTCTCCAGTCCTACAGCCACTGAAAGAAAAGAGAATACTATGCTAATGACCCTTAATGACCCTTAATGACCTTTTTAAGCCTGGCCATGCTTCCCAGAAATATGGGACAGGCGTTGAACTTTTAGGTTTGTGTGGGGTTGTATATAACTCGGGCAGCATCTACAAGCTTCCTCTCTCTCTCTAATACAGACATAGGCGCCAGACCAAGGTAAGTTTACGATTCCCCATCCACTGATCCAAGTTGTATTTGAATAATTGCAGACAGGAACTCTGTTTCACGTGGTTGGGAAGCAAGTTCCAGAGAAGGGGTAGTCTCAGAGACACATATATGTCCCTCATCATGTTACCGATGAGGTTTAGGTCCCTGGATTCAGTGTTCCTGATTCCATTTGTTTTTTGTATGTGCAACAAGTCCATTAAGACTGTATCTGAACTCCTTTCAGCAGTTTCACTCACTAACTACAACAGAAGCACTTCCTCTGCTCTTACAGCACCATTCTGATCAGAAATAGAAGAAGAAACTCCCTCCAAAGCAGGCAGATGATCCACATAATCTGCCAAATATGAGCCAGCAACTTGTGTGGGTCTGCTGCAAAGTTTATGAAGGCAAACTACCTTCATTCAACAGAAATACTTGATAAACACGTATTTGTAGAGACAGAAGCCATAGTACTGAAAGCAGGTGATGATAACACACTGACTGTAGTCAGGCCACAGTCTCCTTCCATCTTCTTCTTCTTCTTCTTTCAGCTTTTCCCGGTTAGGGGTCGCCACAGTGGATCATCTGTCCGCTCATGATTGGCAGTGGAGTTTTACAGTGTCAAGTTGCCAGCCTGGCGCCCAACCTTCCACAGAAGGCACACACATGCACACACTCACACCTAGGGACAATTTAGAGTGTCCAATTCACCTACTGCATGTCTTTGGGATGTGGGAGGAAACCGGAGCACCCGGAGGAAATGCACATGACCACAGGGAGGACATGCAGACTCCACACAGAAGGCACCCCAGCCGAGAATCGAACCGGAGAACCTCTTCCTGTGAAGTGGCAACACTAACCGCTGCACCGCCGTGGCCGCCTAGTGTCCTTCCATCTACTAATAGGAAATGCTCTCCAGTACCCCCTAGTGAAAAGCATTGGGGAAGTTCCCTGCTGTCCTGGCCAAATTTCTTCTAGTCAGTATAAATACAACCCTTTGTCTCTCCTAAAAAGAGGCCGCTGAATTAGTGGGACTAACCTAGTCAACAGAGGGTAAATAAATAAACATGAACTGCCTGCCACAGATTCTTTTTAAGCTGACTATAGCTAATGTATTTGAGACTGTAGCTCATGGTGGAAAGTGAAAAAAAAACTCTGATTTGGTATTTCATAACAGTAACCCATTAACTATTAGTAAAATGGTGTGCATTAAGAACACAGATAAAATTTCAAAAGGATTACTGTCCCACTAGTGCTCATGTTATAAATGGCTTTTTCTTAGGTATCCATCTTGAGACCAGAACATACTTTTCTGATCCCATCATTTTTAAGGTCCCACTGTTACGTATGGATTTCAAAATTTGTAAATGATTGTAAGGTTGAAATGAAAGCTAACATTATCAAGCTGGATTTGAGAGCACAGATAAAAGGAAATGAAAAGTGCTGTTAGGCACAGACTTAAAGGATGCAGTCAGGCTGTCTACCCCTACTTGCAGCTTATAAAAAAACCTAAGTCAAGAGTGATATCTTGTTTCAGCCTTTGTTTTAATAAATTGACTTTACTGAGTCATATGTAATTTTAGCATCATTATAGATTATGAGCTCTTGCATTTCTTTATATTCTACAAATAGTTTAAGATCTTTTGCAGATATATTTTACATTACTACATACAAATCTGCGAAATGGAATAAAACTTTTTATAGTTTCACAAGTAATATTGTACATTTTGATGTTGAGAACAGTTCTGTCGGCCCTTATTAATTAGGATTATTATTGTCATGCTTGAAAGAGCCCCCGGTGTTTGCATATTAAAGTCTTTTGATGAAAATACCTGTAGCAAAACTAAAATGTCAGAGTTATATATTAAATTCTAGGAAATACAAAAAGAAAGGGTACATAAATGTTGCTGCTTTTGTTAGTGAACCTGGCATGAAGTCACATATTATTGTGCAATATTTTGTTCATACTGCAGTAAACAAATTATGCATAGAGGAAAAGGTACAAACATTCTTTACCAAAATACCTGCATTATAGCACATTTGCATTTTTTCGAATGATTAAAGATATCTTCACTGTTACTGTCTGACGCTTGAGAACTAATTTGTTTTTAACATTTGGAACTGATGCACTTTAGTAACAAGACAAAGCAAATTGCTTAAAGGTAACATCAGCAATATTAAGACACAAGCATATCTTTCTAAAGTTACTACTTTTATAAAATGATCAACCATCTACATTTCAGAGAGGAGACAGTGCAGAATAAGAAAGCAACAAGGATGAGACTGGGAGTATCCATAGTCTGTACAGCTGTTGCAGCTAGCCTAAGGCAACTCAGATTTCCCCCTTCCCCCCAACTTCTATCCCATCAATCAAAGTCTCCCATGCTGATTTAAAAGCCTCACCTGTCTCAGCTTCTAATATCCTGTCCATCAATAGATTGTGCTTTTCAAACAATCTCCTTTCTCATCTTGTTGGTCATGCCTCTTCCCATCAACCCTATCATTTCATTACAATCTTACCCCCATGCCCCCCTCCCCCTTAAAGGCCTTAATATATCTACATACAATATTCCCTGGCTGTTCTCTTTTCAAGTAAAATGAAGTTGAACTATGCAGGTCAGTTGTCATACTTCTATCCCTGCATGTTTACAGTTATCTGTTCCTGTACATTGTCCTCTACTGTGATGTCTTTTTCCCATTAAAACCCTCAGAAATGTCCTTAATACTGCACCAGTGGCTTAGTAATTTCCTGATAAAAGACCATCACCTTTGTATCTCTGAGTATATATAGTCCAGCATTTGATTTGCCTGTGCTACTACCTTTTCACTTTTAACTTGATAGCCTAGGTTTTCTGCAATAATAATTCCCAGGCTCTTTTCCTATGCTGGATAACAGTCCAACTCATACCTCTCAACCTCTTAGAACAAGAAATCTGGACAAAGTCATAAATAATAGGGGGACAAAGGCCAAAAAATTAGGACACTTTTTACATATTGCTCTTAAAAATTTAGAAAGTGGATAGAATAACAGGTTTTGCATTAGCATACATTCTCTGAAGGGTATGAAGTCTGAACATCAAATTTCTGTCATTATTTTCTGACTTTAACCCTCAATGATTTGCCAAGAATTTGCCAGAAAACCACAAGTTTATGAGAAAACAGACCAAAAATATGAGGCAAAAATCTAGCATTCTGCAAAAATATGTACAGTTGAGAGGTATGGCTCCTCCACTTGCATATTCAGCCCCGGATTATCATTCTTCAGATGCAGCACTAGGTACTTACAAGAGCCGAAATGAAGATGCCAGCGTTTCAACCATGACTTAATTTTCATTAGGGCTACCTTCATGCTTCCTTCCTTGTTTGCCAATATCCTCACCAATCTTTGTGTCATTTGCTAAGAAACTGATCTAGTGTTCCACGTATAGAATGGGGTCTGAGGCAAACACATCAAATAGTGGTGGACCCACAGTCACTTCGTCTGGGGCACCATCTGGCATTCTGTACCCTGTAATAGCTTCCACTGATGATCACCTCCATTACCCTTTTATAAGACTGCTTCTGTGTGCGGAGTCTGCATGTCTTCCCTGCGTTCGTGTGGGTTTCCTCTGGGTGTTCCGGTTTCCTCCCACATTACAAAGACATACATCTAGAGCGTTTCTCCCCAGGCCTCCGCTGAAAATTGGCTTCTTTCCAAGTCAAACTTTCCCAGTTAACAAATGTTAAATAAAAAAATCTGCAAATTTTTCTACCCTCAGCTTTGCAAGTAACCTGTGGTAAAGGACTGAGTAAAAAGCTATGCTAAAATCCAGGCAGATCACATCAAAACACCTAAATCTATTTTCATGGTGATCCAATCATATATCTAAATTAGGTTAATCTGACAGAATCTCCTTGAGTGAATCCATGCTGAAATTCATTTAGCATCCCTTTCTGCTTTGGGGATATTTTAACTCTTGACTTTTGTACCATTTCTATCCTTCTGCCAATCACTGAAGTCAGGCTGACTGGTTTGTAGTTGCTGGGCTACTTCTTGTTCTGGTGAGGTAGGTTGGTACCAATACTTTTGTCTCTAGTCCACTGGGAGCACTCCATTCCTATGGGACCTATAGAATAGCCCTTTCACAGGTCTTACCAAAACTTCAGCAGTCCTTTTAAAAATCCTAGTTGGAACCCCCCGCTGGGACCTGTGCCTTGTCCCTCTTCAGAACCTTCAGTATCCTTTCCTCTTCTTCTTCCTCTGTTATAATTCCATCTGTTGATTCTTCATCTGTCCTTGTCCTGCCTTCAGACATTAGTGTTCTTCCTACTAAACACTGAAAATGGATTAATCTAGAATTGTCTCCAAATTCTTTAACCTTCTTTTATGTTTCCCTTCTCTCCAATCTCATTCCCTGCCTTCTTCTGTTTCTCTACAAACAGAAAAACATCTTCTTCACTGCCTTAATGTTTTCTACTGTCAGCTTTTTCCCAGTTTCCCCTTTAACCTCCTGACATCATTTGCTGCCTTACTTCTTTCAGCACATATCCTTCTCAGTGACTCTTCTTGGTGTTTCAGAGAATCATTTTTTTTTCATGTCCATAATGGATGCCCTCTTTGCCCTCTTCTCTTTAGAAAGCCAAACTGTTTATTTTTATGAAATGAAATGAAACAGTAAAGAATAGAAATACTGCTTAGATAAGTAAGCTTTAGAGCTAATAGAGCAGACTACTTACTGCTATGTGTTTACCGATAACAACGTTGTTGCTTATTCAGTACAACTGCCCTTTCTACATATTGCCCTTACTTACCCTAGCATATTGACAACAAGAGGGTACTTCCTCCAACGCTTGTAAACAGATTTTCACACTATACATTGTCTTTGCTTACACTGCAGGCCATTGATATAACTGCCAATGTAAGAACAGAACAATGTGGTACAGGAAGCCACTCCAAAAATTTGTGAAAAGGATAATGACTAAACCCATTTTCAGTACATTTATTTCTGCTAGATTACGTAATGTTCTTCTGTTGTATGGGGTTTATGTATTTGTTTTTACATTTGATAACCAGGAATGTCCATTTTCACTGGAGTTTCAGGAGAAAAGCCTCAGGAACATTTGTTAAGCAGATATATATATATATATATATATATATATATATATATATATATATATATATATATATATATATATACACATATATATATATATATATATATATATATATATATTTGATATCAACTGTAGTTATTAATATAACTGATTCAGTGTGCAATAAAATTAAGAATAATTATAAATAATAGTCATAAAAAGACTACAGAGAAATTAGGCAAAAGGTAATCAGAAATAGACTACAGTGAGATTAGGGTGTAAGAGTTAAGTTAACACGTTTTGTCATAGTTGTTTAACTTACAAATCAGGTAACTACAGAAAGGGGGTGGTGCCAGACACCAAAACTGACAAGAGTGCCCCTGCCTCAAGAGAAGGTGTTCTGTTTAAGTCACTTCTTTACTAGGAGGACTGAAAGAACAAACCTGACAGCAGAGGCATTCTTAATATCAGCACGTCCAGTTCTGATTCCATTCTAATGGTCCCCTTGGCCAGAATTCACATGAGGAGAACACTAGTGGTACCTCAGATACGTATATGAACACCACCATCATTAGTTTCTTGAAAAAAATATCTCCCTCTTCCATGGAATCAAAAATGAGTTTGGGTGTTGAGCTAACCAAGTGAAGGCCAGTTGAGAAATGCCCTTTGGGATCCCAAATAGCTCTCAGACCTTAACCACAGATGTCTCAGCCTTTGCAGGGGAGAGACTCAAGCAGAGCACATGAAGGTACAGGGCTAACAGAATACAAGACATGCAGGTAAGCACTTAAATATGAACATGCAAATACCCCGATCTTTGCTTTACAGGTGTTCAGATTGGTGTAACACCCAAGTACAGTGAAGGTAATGAATAATACCACTGAGATGTGGTACATCAGCAAGCAGGCAGGGATACATTTACCCATTGCAAAGGTTAGCTTTATTGGCATGACATCAAGCTTTGGGACAAGGCCTTCACCTCCAAGCCACTTACATCCCTTCTTACCAGAAGTCACTGTTAAACCAGGTCAGCAGGTTTTCCACCAGCTCATTAATAGGAAGGAGCAAACAAGTCTTCCAGGAGATGGTGTACAAGTGGGGATTCCTACAGACTGACCTGTTTGCTTCACAGGAAAATTACCAGCTGAAGAGATTTTATACCAGATACTCATGTAAGGGGGCTTCAGCAGTACATAGCTTCTGAGATCCTTGAAAAAGGATAGTACTGTACGTGCTTCCACTTTTTCCTTTATTCCCAAGAACACTGCTAAAGGAATGACAGAAAAGCAAGACTTATTTAGCAGCACACTTTAGTCAAGGAAGCATTCTTCTCTCTCCTGGTCTGTAGGAGCAAAGAGGAGCCCTTATTCCTATCAAACCTATGTACCCTTTAAGTGCAGCACAATGGGCCCATGGTACATAAGAACCTAAGGAGCTCCAGTTTAACTGTATGGATAATTTCAGCCTGGTCTCTTTCACTGGCCAGTTCTCCTAGGAAGTATTACAGGTTTTCAAGAAATAAGGATACCAAACATCAGAAAGTCATATCTGGCCAAATGGAAATAGTTTTCTATTTTGTGTTATGGTAAGAGAACAGAACTGACCACCACATCTGTGTCTATGGTTCGAAAATCCCTGGCTGAGATCTACCACAGCAGCTTATTCTGTGGATCTGTTAACGTGAATTTATGTGCTACTGCAGCATGCCTGCCTGTTGATCCCCTTTACCATCCCATTCAGCAGCTGAAAAATTATTGAATGGAGTACACCACCTGAGGCAGCCTGAGAGGCCTACCCCACTTACAGTCTTCATTTTGTGGTGAAGTTGACCTTGATGGTGATCGAACTCATCTTTTCACTATTAAATTCTTATCTTGGATGACCCATTTTCTTTGTTGCCATTAACTCTGCTGGTGAATCCTTGAACTGCTGTCCTTGATATTCGAAAAGCAATGTGCAGTTTCCTAAAGGAGAGGATAAACTTTTGAACTAACCCCTCATCTAATTGTAGGTTGGTCTCAGAATTAGCTTTAAATGAAACCTTTCTGCTGCTTGCATTCTATCCTAGACCCCAAAATAAGGTGAAAGGACACTGCATTTATGGATATGTTCAGGCAGCTGAGCTGTTACATGAACAGAATGAATGAGTTTAAGAAGACTGATCAGCTCTTTGTCTCGTTTGTGCCAGGCAAACAAGGCAAACAGTATCAAAACAAGCAATTTGTAAATGGCTGGCAGGCTGCACTGCCCTCTTTTATGACTGTCATGGAAAACACTAGAAGGATAGTTAAGAGCAATTTCCAGTTGTTCAGCAGCCACCGTCAAAGCATTCTTCCATAAAGTATCATCTCAGGGTATTTGTGAGGCAGCCAAGAGGACCATAAACCACATTTTTTCCAAATATTGTGAAATGGATATACAGTCCAAGGTCTGTCTCTACAATTGTGCAGGGCAAGGTACAACCTCCTCCCAGGTGTTAAGGCAGTTTAAATCTAGAGTATCAGACTGCTTTAGCACCCTTCCTATGGATAAGGAATTATACTGTATTAGTGATCCTTATGACAAATATAGTGCAGCTATGTGAATATGCTCACACTAATAGTACATTTTAGAGTAATAGCATTACTGATGCAGTGTAGTAGGATTACTGGTGCAGTGTACTAGGATTACTGGTACAGTGTGTTAAGGTTACTGGTGCAGTGTGGTAGGATTACTGGCACAATGTAGTAAGATTACTGGTTTAGTGTAGTAGGATTACTGGAGCAGTGTGACAGGATTACTGGTGCAGTGTAGTAGGATTATTGACACAGTGTAGTAGGATTACTGGTGCAGTGTAGTAGGATTACTGGTGCAGTGTAGTAGAGTTACTGGTACAGTGTAGTAGAGTTACTGGTACAGTGCAATATGATTACTGGCACAGTCTAGTAAGTTTACTGGTGCAGTGTAGTAGGATTACTGGTGCAGTGTAGTAGAGTTACTGGTACAGTGTAGTAGAGTTACTGGTACAGTGTAATATGATTACTGGCACAGTCTAGTAAGTTTACTGGTGCAGTGTAGTAGGATTACTGGTGCAGTGTAGTAGAGTTACTGGTACAGTGTAATATGATTACTGGCACAGTCTAGTAAGTTTACTGGTGCAGTGTAGTAGGATTACTGGTGCAGTGTACTAGGATTGCTGGTACAGTGTGTTAAGGTTACTGGTGCAGTGTGGTAGGATTACTGGCATAATGTAGTAAGATTACTGGTTTAGTGTAGTAGGATTACTGGAGCAGTGTGACAGGATTACTGGTGCAGTGTATAGGATTATTGACACAGTGTAGTAGGATTACTGGTGCAGTGTAGTAGGATTACTGGTGCAGTGTAGTAGAGTTACTGGTAGAGTGTAATATGATTGCTGGTACAGTCTAGTAAGTTTACTGGTGCAGTGTAGTAGGATTACTGGTGCAGAGTAGTAATATTACTGGTGCAGTGTAGTAGGATTACTGGCACAGTCTAGTAAGTTTACTGGTGCAGTGTAGTAGGATTACTGGTGCAGAGTAGTAATATTACTGGTGCAGTGTAGTAGGATTACTGGTGCAGAGTAGTAATATTACTGGTGCAGTGTAGTAGGATTACTGGTGCAGAGTAGTAATATTACTGGTGCAGTGTAGTAGGATTACTGGTGCAGAGTAGTAATATTACTGGTGCAGTGCTGGCTCCAACACTTGAGCCCTGTCTCTTCCATTTAGTGGGTCCCCTGGCCTCAACAATCCTAAGGAGTGGTGGGAAAGTAGAAAGGGAACCTTTCTGTTTCCCTTAACATACCTTTCTTTTTCATCCTGGAAAAAAGGTGTTTTTCACATCCATCTGACAGAAATAGAAATTAAGTTGGCTGAAAATTCTGGCTATCCTACCCTGGTCCTTAGGTGTACTTGCTAGTGACTTTGTAGTCAAGAAAAAAAGACCTGAAAAATATTATGGGCTGATCTGACTTTTCTAGTCAACAAGACCACAAAAGTACCTCACCAAGAGCATTACTGACCTCAAACAGATGACCTATGCAGCCCGACTTAAGAAACTTCAGCTGTACTCGGTTGCATACCGCTTATTCAGAGGTAATATCTGCTTGACATACAAGGCCGTGTCCAACCCAGAATTGAGGGATATGCTCCACCTAAAAAAAAAACAAATCTGTGAGAACCACATGCTCTAGGGATATAAACCTTACCACAACGATAAATAGGACATGCTGGAGGGATAGATTCCTGAACCAGACACTTCCCATGATTTGGAACAAGATTCCAATATACACCAGGCAGAGCCCCTCACTAGCACTCTTCAAGAGAAACCTTGATGGATGGATGGGATACAAAAAAATTACCCCAGGGATCACTGCAGTGGCTCTGCTGGACAGAGGCGCAGGGAACTAATAGCTCTGCTGGTCAGAGGCACAGGGAACTAATCTAAGGGGGGTGGTGAAAGCCAACACACTCTGGCTAGCTTATAAATGCCCTTGGGCAGATAGCCTAGTACTTACCTATGAACCTATGAACATCCAAATGACATCCTCAACATAGGGAGGAAACAAGCTCACTCTAGGGATGTGCAAAACTCTCTGAAGTAGAAAAAAGCTCACAGAAGTAGAAACGCTTGATTTATTACACAGGATAAAAGCTTTCGGGATATAGCCTTCCTCAGTTATCAAAGAACTCTCTGAAGTTAGGCTGGAAGGTGGCTATTCACCAGTAGTTAGTCCAATGGACAAGGAATTGTCCTGTAGCAATAATCCTACTATCTGAATATGCCCTGCTAAAGCAAATGTAGTTAGAACTGTACACTATATGGTGTCTCATAGCAACCATCTGAAATACTCAGTTGTGATTTCTGAAACAGACATGAGAGACAAAGGCATTACATATATGTATGCACTATGGACTATGACAAGAAGGAGCTGTAGCACATCTCTATTTTGGATGAAGGGGATAATCAGGCAACATATTTGTACATACAGTGCCAAGCGCAAGACAGTGACTGATGGGGAAAAGTATGGATGCAACTAAGGAAGATAAAAACTATCTTGCATCAGAGTTCATCCTCTCTTCACACCACAGCACTAAGAGTGCAATAGTTTCTCAAGGTCTGTATTACATGACAGAGAGCATATGAATGGCACGTAAGATAGCTGGCCAGTTGCAGGCATTGTTGTTGGTGATATATGATTTCTGAAAAAGAGCAGGCAGCAATGGAAGTGTCTATGAGTAAAGGTCAGAGTTCAGTTTGGGACAGGTGGCATACAAATAGGAGATGTAAAATCAGCTTGTTGAATGAAGGGTGAGTCCTGAGACAGTTCTTACACAGAAGTACTATTATGGTACATGTAATTCAGAGGGTGCCAGCAGGTGATTTTATGGGGTGATGTGTAGAGTATCATGCTCAGTGATCTTCTGGATGTAGCCTTTACCCACTCTAAACTCTGAAAAATGGGTCCACTAGGAAAGCCCTTTTGTTGGGAAAAGTACTATGCATTTTGTGTGGGAAGAGTGCTGCAGGTTGAAATAAATTGCAAGGTACAAAGTAAAGATGGTTTACATTGCACTATGTAGGTCATGTGATGATTATTATGTGGGGAAGACAGAAAGAGCCCTTAGACAAAGAATATACCAACACAATTATGACATTCATAATAAAAGGGATATTAATGCTTTATACAAACATTTAAAAGCACATCCAACACTTTCTTTTAAATTTTTTTTCCTAGACACGAGGTGGGCCGGATGACGATGTTCTAGAATTTTTAGAGCTCAAGTGGCAGATAAGACTTGATGCATGTCAGCCACCTGGGCTAAAAGACAAGTTATCTATTAGTTCTGTATTGAAATTAAAATCAGCTTTTTTGATTTGATTTTAATAGGGCATTGTTTTTAAGAAATTCATTGAGAGTCACAGAGCACATAATATGACGTTGCTGCTTTAAATTACAAAAGGAAATGATGTTGTATTGTTGACCAATGGATAAGAAGGGTAGGGTATTTAATTTTGTAAGAGTTTGTACTTGATTGTTCTGAAGAAGTCTTGTATTCTGACAAAAGCGTTTAACGTGTCATTAAACAGTTTATATCGTTGTGGATCGGTGCTGTTGGTGCTTTGTTGGTGGTTCCTAAGATTTTCAGATTTCTAAGAGGTTGAGAGGTATGCTGTCGAGTCAGATTGTTCAGTGAGCCAAGATAAACTGAAGCATAATCAGAAAGTAACAGAATACAATATGCCACTGCAAAACACAATTTGTTCATTCCCATTCATTTCATAGACTCAGCTGGCAGGTCACAAACAATTCTAGGAATGTGAGCTGAGGTATAATTAAGGGCCATATCCCCTTGGCTCAGGATGAAGAAACCAATCACTCAGTGTTGATTGCCTTTGCTTAAGTGCTTTCAAGACAAGTCTGCTTCCCCAAACACTAAAAATGGAATACAGTGTCAGCTTCCTTACATATGCATCCGATGAAATTGCTTAAGCTTCTGTAGATCTCAGGAAAAAAAACATGAATGGCATAATGCTGAGTGCTTTTTCCCATAGGAAATCATTGTCTGTATGAGCTCTAATTGTGCCCCAGCAATGATTCACTTGATTAGGGAGATTTCTCCCTTTTTTGATTTGGTGCGTCCTTGGAGGTAGTATATATAAGTTCATGGGTGGATTCTGCCCCTCCCCCTGAAAAAAAGCAGATAAAAATTATTTTTTTGCCGTTTTTAATTTCAGGTATTTTTTTTGTCCTTTCCACATATCAACATTTAGCAAGTTGGTGTTTCATAGTAGAACCATACAGTGTCACCTAATAGGTTCATAGGTTGGAACTGAGCTATCTGCCCGAAGGCATATATTAGCCCAGCCACGTTGTGCGGTATTCATTGCCCCTTTAGTAGTTCCCTAGACCCTTGTACTAGCAGCTAGTACCCTTGGCCCCTATCTAGTAGTGCTGTTGGTGTGATCCCCGGTGTGAACTTTCTGTTACCCATCCACTCATCAAGGTTCCTCTTGAAGAGTGATAGTGAGGGGCTCTGTCTTATGTAGATTGGGACCCTGTTCCATAATAAGGGAAGTCTCTGCAAAGGGAATCTATCCCTCCAGCATGTTTTATTCATTGTTGTGTTGAGGTTTATATCCCTAGAGCGTGTAGCTCGAGTAGATTTGGTTTTGCTAAGATGGAGCTTGTTCAACAATTTTGGGTTGGACATGGCTCTGTACGTTAGACAGAGATCGCCTCTGAGAAAGCGGTATGCAACAGAGAACAGTCTTAGCTTTTTCAATCGTGCTGCATAGGCAACTGTTTGAGGCCAGTAATTCTCTTTGTTAGGTACCTCTGTGGTCTCTCCAGCTGCTGGAGATGTCTAGCCAGGTACATTCCAATTGGTGCATTGTACTCAATAATGGGTCTGATGAGGGAAGAGTAGAGGGGCACCATTACATCCTTAGATCTTGATGCAAACCCTTTCATGATCAGATGGGTCACATAGAAGGATTTTCTAACCACTTTGGCAACATGGTTATCAAAGGAAAGCTGGCTATCTACTTTGGTCCCTAGATCCCTTATTTCTTCTTCAGATTTCAGGGGATTACCTCCTATGTTGTAGTTTGCGGGTACTCTGTTTTTTCCAAAGGGGATTACTACTCATTTTTTTGCATTTAGCTTGAGACCATGGCTTTGACACCATGCATCAGTCTCATTTAGGCCCTTCTGGAGGATCTCCATGTCGGCCGCAGACTCTATTATAGCATCCAGTTTGCAGTCATCTGCAAACTAATCAGCCACAGCCCTTCCGTGCTTGCCTGTACTTCTGAGAAGTATATGCCAAACAGGAGGAGCCCCAGGACAGAGCCCTGAGGCACACCACTCGTTACTGGTCTGGATTCGGACATAGATCCTGCTACTCTTACTTTATGGGATCTGTCTGAGAGCCAGTTTGCGATCCATCTTGTGATGTAAGGGTTTATGCCCAGGCTGGTGAGCTTATCAATAATACCCAAATGGGGAATGGTGTCAAATACTTTAGCAAGGTCAAGGTAAGCCGTGTGTACCACCTTTCCCTTATCTATAGCCTGAGTAACTGTCTCAAAGAAATCCACCAGGTTCAGGAAGCATGATCTGCCCTTGAACAAGCCGAACTGTGTGGGGTCCAGCGAATGGAGGTTCCCAATCTCTCCAGTTATGAGTTCCATAATGATTTGCTCCATAGCCTTACAGATCAGACTGGTCAGGCTTATTGGTCGGTAGTTCCCAGGGTCAGTTATGGCCCCACCCTTGTGTAGCGGGACCATCGTTGCCGTGCGCCATTCTCTGGGCACATATCCTGTGGAGAGGCTGAGACTGAACAGGGTATTAAGATGCGGGATTAATTCCTTTTGGAGCTCGCTATGACACAGCCTGGGACACCATCTGGTCCCATGGAGGCAGTGTTTTTAGCTTTAGATAGAGTCTTGTTAACCAACATATCAATAATAATTGGACTTACACAATCCCCTGGAATGGTAATAGGTAATGGAATAGGTAATAGGTAATAACCACTGTTTTTGTTAAATTCCTTTGTAAGAAATATTTATGAGCATGTTAATTGTCTGAGCTAGTAAAATTAAAGAAGTACATCTAAGAAGTGTGATTGCAATAAGACAGTTTTCAGTATGCAAACCAGATGTTTGAATATGCACGTAAGAAGGAGCTACGTCTGACTTCAATTAGGGCCTTGTTTCTGCAACAAGCATTATCGTTTGTTACTGCTGAGCACCTGCACACCGTTATAAGATGCCCTCTGCACCAAGAGAGTAGAGGGCAAGTGAGCAGACCTCTCAACCATCCCTGTTTTGGAGGAATGTTCCTGTTTTCCAACCTGATTCACCCTTGCACCGGGTATTCCTATTTTGGAGGTATGTCCCAATTTTCAGGCTCAGTTTACTCTTTCACAAAATTTTCTAAATCCTCATCATCACATGATTTTGAAGCTGTGTACTACATAGAAAACCACACTACCACACAAATATATTAGTGGCAACAGTAATTTAAAGAAAAACTACCACATCTTATACCTCCCTTGTTCTGAAGCAAACATAAACGACCTTGTGTGATAGAAGTTGCAAAACAGTTTAAAGTTTGAGCAAATTCACCTCGGGCATGTGTAGGGACGTCAACACTGTACGCCATTTGTACTGTTTTGGTAGCAAACACAGTCAATATTGTCTGATAATGAGCTTAATTTTTTCCATAATTTCTGAGCAGTATCCCACATTTTTACTGGAAATGGGAAGAATTATGCACTATTTAGTATTCAAATTTTAAACTAATTAGATGTCCAGCAGCTGTGTGTGGATGTATTCATTTTTCATAGGACTTTGCTCCTATTTTCAATGTCTGCAGGTTGAGAGGTATGGTAAAGGGCTGAACTGCTTGTGTGCTCTTTGAACATAGCAAGCTACTACACAGAAATCACTTCTAAACTTTATTTAGAAGCTGCTTTTAACTATATCCCACAGCTACATTTCAAGAGCAGCTTTTATTCTAATACCCAGGTTCTGAAAGCATCTTCTATTCAAGTATGGCTTCTGTTGAAGGAGGTTTGTTTTCTCATCAATGGTGTATAGTAAATTGGGGCATATCATGAAAAAGCAAGTAGCGATCCATTTTCCTGCTGTAAATGACATTTTGTTTTCTTTCATTCTCAGGATTCTGTTAGTAGAAGAGAGAGGCGTGAGATTGATAGACAGCCAGAGGACAGCAGCAGCAGCAGCAGCAACAGCAACGCAGTGTGGCCTGTGGCATCCTTAGAAAAGATTACACACAGCTTGGTAAGTAGTGGACTTTAACCAGCTTTTGTTAGTCATTTGTGAAAGGAAAACGCCAGCCTCTAATATAGTTAACCTTATTCCGCAGGTTTTCCTTTTGTCTTTTTATTATCACTTAGATGTTGTTTAGGACCCACAAATCCTACTGTACTTTTCATCTTTTTCATTTCCACTTATTTCCCTGCCACAGATCAGGAATGTCCCACTACTGTTTATCTATTTGTTTAAAAAAAAACAAATTCAATCCAGCATGCATCATATAAGCTAGGTAACAGAGATTTAACAGTTTGCATAGTTATACACTGCCCACAATTCAACACCCAGTGGCTGTATCTTAATAAGGTCAGTAAAGTATTATAAACAGGTCTATATTAGATAAACAAACTTTCAAAAGTTCGAGTGTCATATGGTCAACACCATATGATCGAATTTTTAAAGTTAGAACATTTTAACGGAGATCTCCGTACAGCTCAGAATGGGAAGATTTCCCTTTTCTGCACTGTAGTGCGATCTGGGAGTTGGTATATTTAAAGAGCGGGGGGTGTGCAGGTGCAGGTAGGTTATTTGTGCAGTTTATTTTTTTTTATTAGATGTTCGAACTTTTAAAAGTATGACATATGACAGTCGAACTTTTGAAAGTTCGGTTATCAAATATAGACCCTTATAAACAGCTAAAGTGAAAATATTTTCTAAAGAGTTAGTTGTTGAATAAATCTTTATATACAAATAGACCTATACTGCAACACTGTATAAAAAATAAGAAATATTGTCATTTTTGGCCAGTGAAATTGTTTATTTTATCCACTGAACTACAAAATTAAGTATCAGACCTAGAGGCAGATGTCATTTGCCTTACTTGTTTTTGAAACTGAGAAACTTTCTTTGGCCGATGAATCAGCAAAGCTGACAACTTTCATACTTTGCAAGAGTGTAGAGGAGGGAGGATCTAGAATTTTGTAAGAACTACAGCTTTAAGCCACTCTGATGGTATAAAAGAGTAAAGCCTTCACTACGGCGCATATACCAGGGATCAGCTAACACATCTGGCAGGGAGGAGGGGCGTACCCAGTCTGAGGGAGACAGCAGCTGCAAACAAGAGAGACTGCTTCAGCATCTCCAGGCTGGGATGCACAGGATGACCATAGAGGCACGGCTGCTTTCAGAGCCAAAGTAGGGATAACTTCACAGGCCAAATCTTATTGCTGATCCAGTCCTCACAAGTAGAATCAACCCACTGGGAGAGTAAGGCTTAGGAAAAAATACGAGTTTGACCTGCTCCTCTTCTGGTTATGAGTATATTTCTTAGCCTACATAGCAACAGAGGCTCTTCTCATCTGGATGGCTGGGACTGGTCCAGTAAAATGACATACTGCAATGCACCCTAATGTGGTGGCTGAAGGAGACGGGAGCTATGGGAGAAGTCAAGAGATCTGAAGTCAGTAATATGCCTGCCAAAAAATAGACAACTAAATAATAAAAAAGAAATAAAAAAATGACTACAGATTTCAAAACTTAATAAAACCCCCTTCTTCATGTCTAAGCACAGATCAGAGTAATTAGGTTAAAAGAAGCACTGATTTCTGCTTTCATGGGCCATTTAAAAAGCCAGGAATTCATAGTCCTATAACTTTAACTAAATGGGGACAAAAACGGCATTCATAAAGTCTAGGCTGTTTTATATTATAGGCACTCAAATTCTATTCTGGGAAGAAAGGGAAAAAACTGAGAAACAAAATCACAGCAGAATGGTAGTCCATATGATGGGCATTTTGAGGTAGAAGAAATTAAAATATAGGGTCTATATTAGATCAGCGAATGCTTAAAAAAGCAAACGCTGATTGATCGAACTTATGTAAGCGAAAGCTTATAATCTCGAACTGTCAGAACAGTGATTTTTTTTCCTAGGGAAAAAAATTGCTGATCCAAAACACATACACACAACACAAGCACACCAAATAAACAGCAATCCACACACATACACCTAAAATCTGACACCTAACCCTACACTAAACTATACACACACCACTAACTATCCACTTACCTTAACCCAAACCCTAACCCTAAGGTCCGTCACTATCGCACACTCCCTCACCCGCTCCCTAACCCTAACTCACGTAACCTGCCCTAACCCTCACGTCCACACAATCGCACACATACCTAACCCGTGCCCTAACCCTAAATCAACTAACCCACCCTAACACTCATATCCACACAATCCACACTTACCTGAACCCGACCCGTAACTTTCCACCACAGCACTGAAAATACCGAAGCAACAGAAACGGACAACCAAATTCTTTCCCTAGGAAAAAATTTGTGTTTCTGTTGCATCAATATTTTAAGCTTTCGCTTACATAGGTTCGATCAATCAGCGTTCGCTTTTTTAAGCGTTCACTGATCTAATATAGACCCAAAATATAATATGAACACTTTGATTCTGGCACGTTACTATTGAATGGAAAATCAAGATATGAGTTAAAATGTTTTTTTTTTTAAGGTGGGGTTTTCATTTAAGAGCTCTATGTTCAGTCTCTGTATCTGATACTGATTAGTACCTAGAAAAAGAATGTTTAAGACTGCATGAAAATGTTTACTAAACCTACCAATGTAAGATGCAATTCAAATTGATTCTGGTATTGAAATGCCATTCCACCTGTGGTAGCTGGTGACTTCAAATCAAAGGGGGGGGGCTGCAGGAGACACCTGAATGGGGTGGGGCCAACTAGAAAGGGGTGAGGTTAACTTCATGGGGCGGAGCTATGTTACGGTGGGAACAAGATCATGCTTACTATTTTATTTCATTCACGCATACTAGGCATAGCTCCCCAATCCGATTGCCTACCCACAGTATCTGCTTTGAGCCTACAAGGTTTAAAATAATGAAGAGAAAAGACAATGGTTAAATTACTGTATTTCTTTCGCATCACATAGTCAAGAGCTTGCAGCAGGTGGTCTTATTTCAGTTCACCCATACACACTTTCATCATGCAAGGCCAGAGTTTCAACAACAAAACATCCATGCACCATCCTAATCTATCTTGATTGACTCTAAAAAAAAGATATTAGATTAAAAAGCAAAACATTTCATCCACAAGCAGCCCCCAAACCCTGCCAGGATATTTTATTAGAAAAAAGACATCCACAGTCAATCAGCCTCCAAAGCACACTGCCTCCTTAGTATCTCGTACACCCTGCCAGGATATTGTATTTAAAAAAATCCATCAACAGCCCCAAAACACATTGCCTCCTTAGTATCTGGCTGCCCTGCTGGGATATTGTATTAAAAAAAATCATCAACAGCTCTCAAAACATACTGCCAGGATATCATATTAAAAAAGCACGTCATCAACAGCTCCCAAAACACACTGCCAGGATATCATATTAAAAAAGCAAGTCATCAACAGCCCCCAAAACACACTGCCAGGATATCATATTAAAAAAGCAAGTCATCAACAGCCCCCAAAACACAAAGACCCGTAGTAGTATCTGGTTGACCCTGCCAGTGTATTATATTAAAAAAAGAAAGTCATCAACAGTCCACAAAACACTTTGCCTCTCTAGTATCCGGTTAATCCTGGCAGGATATTATATTAAAAAAAAAAAAAGTCATCAACAGCCCACAAAACACACAACCACTAGTATCTGGTTGATCCCTGCCAGGAAAAAATGCAGAATGCATCCAGTTGGCCATGCCAAAAAAATAAAAATGAACTTAATTAGTTATTATTTTTTGGACAGTGGTTAATTTATAAATAGCCTTCCTTGGCTTCTCTTACCTTAAAGTTTGATTGATCTAATTGATGGATTTCCTGTCTCTTGCCATCACCCTCACAACATAACTATGTCTAGTTAAAGTGCAGGAAGAGAACGTGAGAGTAACTGGACTAATCAGCAGCCGTGTCATGTACTCAGATTACGTTAACAGTCCTATTTGTCTCCAATTTCCTGCTGTTTAAACCGCAGTGACTTCTGGGCATCTTCGTTGATGCCTGCAGTCTTCCCAATTGGGATAGTTTTAAAAATAGTCTGCCAACAAAAAGATATATTTTTTTCTAAATTGTAACTTTAGTACACATGCATGCTGCTCCAAATTCCATCTTACATCACTTCTTCAGATTTACAGGCTAGTTTGCAGTTCAAACTGCTACTAGTGTCTAAAAAATACTAATTACATTTTTTTTTTATGAGGAAATTGGGGGAGCTGCATCCCAGCAGTCTGGTACCATGAGCCGCTCCTGCATTCCACATCCCTCCTCCTTCATTCAGATGCAATGGACAAAAAGAGAAAGCACAAATTCTGACAAATGGAGAAATGTTTTTCTTTATAAAGTAGAAAACTTTTTGCAAAAGCTTCTACCAATGGTTCAGAGTTGTTCAAAACAGTAATAAGTTGGTGTGCTTGTATTCATTTCGGCATATGATTTAGTAAACTCCAAGATTATTGGGTGTAACTGTGAAAAATAAAAGCAGATTGCCTTCCTCAAGTTCAGTCTTATACCATTCTTCAAGTAGAGCTGGCCCTGATTTGAGATCCATTAAGACACTAAGTCATATAAGGCTTCAAATGCTCTGTGATTTGTTGTCTATATCTCTTTTTGTGTGACTGACCAGAAAGCCTACAAACTAGGCAATATGTGGGACTTTCTTTACACGTCAACATTCTTCTCTCAGTAAGGTCACATTTAGTCAGTAAGGAGAGAAAAAAAGTTGGAAAAGCTCCCCTGAGTGGCTCCATAAACAGTCATCTAGGTTGCCTGTGCCAAAGGCTGTATAGTGGCACTCTCAGGGCATATGGGACAGCATTAAGCATTAACATCTTATTGGTTTGTGGTTAAGCAGTTTGTACTTCACCAAACATATCCATGTTGATATTATTTGTCCTAGCAATGAGCCACAACTTGCATACCACATTTCTACTGAACAGATTATTTACGTATGGATATTCCAGCCGATAAACTCAGAATTCAGACTTGTCCCCCCTCCACTCAGACATTGCTAGGAATCTACCAATGGACCTGCGTTTGTCTGCAAGGCTACATAATTCTATTTCTGCTTCAAGCAACTTACGTCTGTAAGTATTGTAGATCACAAAACCATCAATCCCTGCATTAGTTTTGAAGTTTAATGGGGTTCCACAAATTGGAAATTTGAACTGTCAGTCTGATTCAGTATTTGGCATAGTGATCACTGAACTCAAGAAAAGGGCTTTCTGAACACCTTTCTCGGTTTTATTTTCAGTGGCAACTTCTTTTACTAGCTTAGTTTTATACACAACAGCAAAATGTCCCATGTTGTTGAATTACTTACACCTGCTACCACTTGCAGCTTGCTTCTGTAACGCACTCTGTAAACATTTCTGTCTCGCACATTTACCACAGATGCATGCGCATGCTCTTTATGCTTACTTTGCCCATTGCCATACTTTGTTTTACTGGATCTCCCATTTTCTTTCTGCTTTACCTAAGACATTACATACCTCTCAACTGTACAGATTTTTGCAGAACGTCCAGATTTTTACCTCATATTTTTGGGCTGTTTTTCATAAAATTGTGGTTTTCTAGCAAATCACTGACAAATCATTGAAGACTGAAGTCAGAAAATAATGGCAGACATTTGAGTTTCAGACTTCATACCCTATAGAAAAGTCATGCTGATGCAAAACCTGTCATTCTATCGACTTTCTAAGTTTGTAAGATCAATATTTAAAATTGTCCCTATTTTTGGTCCTTTTTTGCCTCATTATGTATGGATTTGTCCAGATTATTTGCTCTAAGAGGTTGAGATATATGGACACATCATTTGCTATGCTCACATTGATATTTTGTCTCTTCTCTACTTCAGCCTTTTTTTGCAATCTAAATTGCTTTTTCAAAAGTTAAATTCACTTCCAGTTATGATGTTTGTGACACTTCAGTTGTCAGTCAGCACAATTACTATTCTTTCTTTAATTTGTTCATCTTTTGGCTGATCGAACCCACAGTTTTCAGACAATGCATATAAGCACTTGACCCCTTAGCTCGAACACATCTGTAAAAGCATGGTCTTTCATGAAAAGCATTTCTTTTTGGCATAAAATGTTCATTTAACAATCTGGCCCTTAAAAAAATGAAAACGGCTTCCACGTCTTTGTCCATAGCATATATTAAAGTGTTTCAATAGATTTCTTCACTTTCTTTGTCATGCTTTAGTGCAGTTTGAAAGTGGGCAAGTCTCTGCCTCCATGATGGCCAAGCAAATGACTTCACAAAGTTCAATGTTTCTGGTGGGTTAAACTTGGCAATTTTCATGTAAATTTTAATTATTTTGGTTTCTAAGGCCAATAATCAGTGCAATAATTATTTTTACAGGTAACATGGCTATTTTTTCAGTATAATGGCATACTTTGAACTCTGTAGAATTTCCTTGGCTGTTTGGCGCTGTTTTATTTTATTATTTATTTGTCTATTGCCTTTTTGACCAGGGTAGGCCAACCTGGCTGTTGGAGCGCCTTTTTGATGGAGGCCTGGAGAGAAAAGCTCTAATCATAAAACAGGACATTTTGTACAATAAAGAAAAAAGTAATGCTTAAAGTTATACTATAGACAAACCATAACTGAAGGCAGCTATACTTGAGAAAATCTGGAATCAGTAAAATATGGAGTCATTACATGTTCATATATGGCAAATTGGCATAGAAGGAGAGGTATTAACAATTTTACGTTTGTAGGTGGCGGGACTAAGAGAGAGAACAGGTGAGGAAAGCTGAGTAGTGCTTATTTTTGTTAGATCATACAGAGAAAAAGAATGTTTTAGAGAAGTTGAGGTGAGTGTATAAGGTAGTGGGGATGAGTTGGAATTTTGTTTTGGAGGGAAAAAGTTGTCAGAGGGTATGTAGAGAGAGTAGAAATGGTTGTAAGGCAAAGGAATAGAAGACAGTAGGATATTTACATTGAGAATTTACTTTGTTGCGGTGTATAGGGATAATGTAGGTGTTTTCTGATCTGAATGGTGATTTTCAGTTATATTAAGCACCACGTCATGAATCATGATGTGCACCCACAGTTATCCAGTTATACTGTTCTGTGCCGCTAACAGTGGTGCGAGACTCAGATATTCAAAGCTACTTTGCAACCTTAATAACTCATACAATGTAAAAATAGCAACAGGCAGTTAAAATCACATCAACATTTCAACTTCTCATCTTCTGTACTGGTACACCAGACTCAAATCATTATGGGTATTGACAGTCTTAAAAATGCATGAGCTCTAATACATGTTCACGTATATAATGCATTTAAATCCATATACAATATTATCAGCATATAATTCATTTTACAAATGTACTAAAAGTCATTCTGCAAATTCCTGAATAAGATTAATTAATTATTATAGAAAGTGACTATATGTAAAATATATCATAAATTAGAATAGTATAACCAGCTCCACTGGCATAGTGGAATAAAGCACTGGCTACAGCCCAGGCAACCAGTGTTTGAGTAGAGGCTCAGACATCTATTGGAACTTGAATTAAGAGGGTGAGCATGCCTATTCTAGAAGGGAAGGTGCAAACTGTGACCATCCAATGTCATCATATCTCAGATGAGGGGTGGCATTTCAAGGATGATCCAGAAATGAGAATTCAGTCATCAAGCCATGAATGCAGTAGCCCTCATTCCAAGTGCATGAGAGAGTGCACTTGCATGGGTGAAGGCATAGTAGGCCCTAAAATGATGTGGGTTATTTGCCTCCAGCCCAGCGGAGTTATTAGGACCTATACTATGTACTCTTGTTGCTAGGATGCTGGTGAGGACATGAAGCACCATCATGGCTGCCTGAAAAATGCCAACCCAGATGGCTCTTGCCTTTGTGTGGGGAGATACATGCTATGGGGAAATGAATGGGCTCAAGTCCAATCAGAGGAGGCTTAATGGTTTCCAGGTACAGGGCAAACAACACCTAGAAAAATACATTACAATTTCATTACCATTGACTGAGCCCATCTTCAGTGACAGACTATGTGTTGCTGATCTCTATCTGCATTTTATTTTGGATTGGAGGTATTCATTTAAGGTTGGGTCACTTCCATTTTTTTTATCTTTACACTTCTATTGCATTTTGTTTTGTTTTTGTTTTTTGTTCTTGGATTTTTAAGAGGTCTTGGCTAGGATCAATTAGAAAATAATTCTTTGGCAGACAGTGAATAAAATAAAGCTAATTAGTGAGAGGAGCAGTCCTCATTTAACAAGAGTATTTAGTGCATCTTTAGCTGCAGTACTTTGTGACTGGTTGTTCACTGCTAAGTATTACTGGTCTCTGTCTGCATTTGATTTTTCCTACCTAGCTGCCCTACTCTTGTTATTATTTTAAACTTGGTGGCTTTTGAGTTGCCCATCCCTGCTATAAATCTGACTTTAGACACTCCTTCCAGTCTCATCTCATCAGCTTATTCTATTCAGCACTGAGATCAAATGTGAAGCCCCCCTCCCTCCACCATAGTCGATTAAACTTACATAATCTTCTATTTCCTATCTTCCCACTTAACTGCACTTTATTCAGCTTTGTTTACTGTATTTGTTCTTATTCCTACTTTATTTAGCTTTTTGAAGCATGTTCTTAAAGTAATCAGTTGCATTTAATCTGCTGCATTTATTACTGCTTGTTAGTATCCTGACTGCATAGTAACTATTATTCTATGCCTCTTGGTTCTGATTTAAATACTTGGGCTCCAAACTAGTTATCTTACATTAGGATGGTTTGTGGTCTGTACTGTTGTGGCAGGAGAGGTGGCTTACACCCTTCTGAGTTGTGAATTGCTAGTTGAAGAATTATTGTGTCTGTTATTTTAAATGTCTTTGTTCTGGTTTAAGCACTTGGGCTCTAAAGTTATTTTACATTTAGAAGGTTTGTGGTCTACATTCTTGTGGGAGGAGGAGGTAACTTCTACCTTTTTGAGCTGTAAATTGCTGGTGAAGGCTTATTGTCCCTGTTATTCTAAAAGGCTTCTTTTATGGTTTAAGCACTTGGACTCAAAATCAGTTATTTTACATTAGGAAGGTTTCAGAACTACAGTGTTGTGGCAGGAGGATAGACTACACCCTTCTGAACTGGTAATTGTTAGTGCAAGTCTTATTGTGCCTTTATTTAATTGGCTAGAGAGCTAGCTTGTTTAAAATTTGAATCTCTGTGCCTGATGCATTTGCCAAAGTTTGGCGATCACACTACTTGAGAAGAAGAGCATTGGTAGTTCCTACTAAACTCTACAAAAGCTAAGACTTACATTTACCATATCCACTGCTTCAGCGCTTGTTTTTCATATTGTTTTCGTCACAGCTGTATTAATTGTTTCTTTGTTGAATTTGCTTTAGTTCCACTTTTATGAGAGAAGAGGAGACCTAAGTCATTTTCTGGCCCAGGATTGTTTAAAGGAAAGAAAAGTGTGCTGTTTTTGATTGGCCACAGGGTGTTGTGTGTGTGTTTTTAATTGAATCTCCTCTGCTATTTAAGCATCAAAGTGTAATTTCCCCTTGTAATCTGTGTAGATGTTGATCTCTCACAGTGTAAGTTCCCCTTAAAATACACTTAGTGTCTAGACAGATTTTTTTAACTCCTAGAGCATCTAGTTTCAACATAGCTGAGCACTGCATGTCAAGTTCCTTGTGTTCTTGACCTATTCAGTATTTAAATTTCCCTCACTCCTCCCTAGTAGATCAACAGCCATGGATATGCACTTCCCAACTCTCTCTCTCTCTCTGTGTGGCTAATTTGGTTGAAATGGGTAGCAATTGTCTAATGTGCACTGACAACCCACTTATTCTTCATAAAACAGGTAAAGTATGTGAGAGCTGTAAATAAACTTTAATACACTTTAATGCTGGAGGCAAAACTCTCTCATACAACCAAAATTAATCCTGTGGAGGTTGTCAGTGAAGCTTGCACCATGCTTACTGCACAGGGTACAGACTCTACACATAAAATTACTTAGCCTGCGGCATTTACAGGTAACCTTTCTAAAACACTAAGAAATCCTGCACTGCATAATCAAAAAAGGGTCCTCAGCCATCACATACACACTCCATTAAAACACCACCCACAACTACACATAATAATACTGTATCCAAAGCCTGTACTGCTAAACCCTCAAGACAAACTAGCACACAACCAAATTTCATGGTCATTGGTGATTCGATGGTGAGGCACACTGATGTCTCCCTCACCAGACTGAGTAAGGAGAGAGTAACAGTTAGCTACCTTTCTGGTGGTAAGATCCATCAAGTCACACAGACACTTATGTCATTGAACCACAGGTACCAGTATGACTCTGTCATAGTCTATGTGGATGTTAATGACCTGAGACGTACCTCCCCTGACTATATGAAGTGAGACATGATGGAGCTCTCTGATTATGTGTCTCACACAGCTAAGAGTTAGCATTGAGCAGCATACTACCTTCTCTAATGATGATGCCACATTAGCAACAGAAAATGACAGATTTTAACAAATAGCTTAGCTTCTGGTGTCAGTCCAAGGGGATACAATATTTGATGGCCTGGGAGGACATGGTTGCCAGACCATGCTGCTTTGCCAGGGATGGCCTGCACTTATCCCCTCTAGGCTTTTGGATATTGGCCAAGACCTTTTCCACTCACATAGTGACTTTTGTAGGCTAAGCCAAACTGATAAACCTCCCAACTTAACTGAACCTATGAAAACATATCTGCAGGTGGTACTGTTCAGTGCTAGAAATCTTAACAAGTAA
Source organism: Protopterus annectens (assembly GCF_019279795.1). Taxonomy (NCBI): domain Eukaryota; kingdom Metazoa; phylum Chordata; order Ceratodontiformes; family Protopteridae; genus Protopterus; species Protopterus annectens. Next base: position 977,966,435 of record NC_056743.1, read on the forward strand.
CTCCACTCCCTGCAAGCCTTCCTCTCCCTGGAGAGTGTAAACATCTGTGTAGTATAGAGACATGGTTTAAAGTCATGGATAGTACCCCAGCAGTGCAAGGTTATAAAGCCTTTCACTCCTTTAGATCAGGTACTGCACGGTAGGGAAGTAAAGGTGAAGGAGTCTCAGTCTGTATTAAAAACAACCTCACTTCCAGACTAGTTAAAGTGTATGACCTAGTAGAACTCATACATGTGCAACTCACCATAAGCAGGGTCTCGTACCATATCCTTGCAACCTATATGTCCCCCACCATGTCCCGGGAAACCCATACTACCTATCTCAGTGTACTAGAGCATATCACCATTCAACCAAATATGATCTTGATGGGGGATCTCAACTACCCCTCTACAGACTGGGAATTCTATACCACCTCTAATGCACAAGCCCAGCAATTCCTAAACTTTGTTAATACCAACATCCTTGAACAATTGGTCCATTCTCCAATCAGGGGTACAAACATCCTTGACCTTTTACTCACAAACATGGGGAGCAATATTCCTCACCCAATGTAATGTCCTTGCTCATCAGGTCTGACCATAAAGCAGTACTGCTTGAAATAAAAATTAAATCCAGAGACTCAACAAAAACAAAAATCTTTAGGAACTATTCTAAAGCTAACCTCTCTCTAATAAGCAACACCTTGGCTAAATTCCAAGTACCCCGAAACCTAGTAAACATCATAGTATATGCTGAGCTATTTACAAAATCCCTGTAGAGTCACATTGATAGCTGTACAGAGCGAGCTGTGCCCACCATACCTCTCAACCGTACCAAATTCCTCTGTGTTTTGAGGGCAAAATAATGGGGTGCCATGAATTTCCGAGTGGCCCCTTCAATTCCCAATTTGTTTTAATTTTTATTTAGAATAGTAATGATTTCTTGTATCTCCAAAACTGTAATGTTCTTATGTGGTGATGGAAACATAACTCATATCCTTAAAGGAGCACAGCAAATACCGATAGTTCCAAATCTGGCACTTAACAAAGAAAATGTGTTCCAGGACCTCTCACTTCAATTGCAGACATCAGAAAGATTTGACATAATCGGGAAGCAAGAACTAGAATACAAACAATGCTAAACCATGGAAAAAGCCACTACGTAGACAGCACATTATATAACAACTTCACGCCAGCAGCCTTTTATAAACATGGAGAGGAGACAGTCCCATTTGTAGAGTATGCAACATAACCATCTCGTTCTCTTACAGTTCTCCCTCACCTCCTTTAAAGCCGATTCATCATGGTTTGTGAAAAGTTAGAACCCCAAGCCAAAAGAAAAATGTTTAACATGGCAATGCGCTGTGCAAACTGTTCAGTCATAGGTCTGTAGGGGTTAAGAAAGCATAGTGGTATTTTGTTTTTCTCATATTCAGATGATTCTACTGTGGCCCAATGAAAATGTTCGACCAGTGAATTTCTGAACACACCAAAATTAAAATCTTCAAGGGAACCATCGTCCTCTTCTTCATTCCAGAGATGCCTTACCCTACCAATTCCAACACTCCTCACATGCATTAGAACTGCAAATTTGGGGAGAAGGCAAAGTTCATTTCACTCTGTTCATAGAAAGACCAAGACCAGAATTAATTTTAGTTAGCACTTTGACAAATTTCAAGAAGTCTACCCGAAAAGAAGAAATCATTTTAGATCAAAATCAACATCCTTAACAGACATTTGATAACTGCATTATTTTTCAGGTCAAGCGGGTGCAGCTGTGTGAATGTCTGGAGAAAGAAGATGATTTAAAGTGCATAGATCATTTATGTATACTTAAAGCTACTTTCCCAAATTTCATCTAGTTTGCTAAAGAAGGAAAAATGATAAAGACAAACTTTTACGGCCACCATGGAAACCAACAGGGCATAAATTAACTCTTAGCATTCCACACTGGTTCGTTCGTCACTTAATTTACAACACACTGCCAGGTCTGACAGCCCATCTTTCTCACTGTTCAAAAGTACATTGTTATGTATGTTGACTTAGGGAGGCCATCATGTCCCTCACTCTACCCTCAGGCATTCTTTATATATTTAAAAACTTCAGAAAATAGCAATAACGTGCTTCTAAGGGGAAAAATCAAATCATATCATAACAAACTAAACATTACAAAAGGCGGTAGAAATATAAGTCTTGCACACTGGGAGTCTGTATTTTTTAAGAAACAGCCATGCATTCCTCGTTGCATAAATGAAGCGTGAGACATGAAAAACAGGAGCTATGTTTGCGTGCATTTTCCTTTCCAATATAAAGTCTGTGGTGACTTGCCAGAAAACCACCAGAAATCTGGAAAATCTCCGAAAATCTGGATAGTTGAGAGGTATGCCTAGAAGGTTTTTAGCAACTGCTTCAGTTTTGTTACATGTATTAAAAGTCGCAATATACGTTTGGAATAATGAAGTAATGTATGGCAGTGCATATGTGTTAGGGCAGCATAATTATGCCTGTCAAAAGCCCAAAATTTGTGTGTGGAGGGGGGAGTAGATTAAATCAAATCCAAATACTACACCTGCAGCTCAGCGGATAGCCACTAATGAACGGATATGTGAATGGCTACTAGTTCGGCAAGTATGCATCTGGTGAGAGGAGTCATATGTAATGCTGGACAAAATGTCTGAAGGCATCCATTCTGTAGCACATCTGATACTCCTAAAGTCAATGGGAAATATGTTTACTGTCGTGCACTCACCCACAGCATACCTCTCAATCTGTCAGAGCAAGAAATCTGAACAAAGCCAAAGATAATGGTGGGTGGCACAAAGGCCTAAAAATAGGGACAGATTTTAAATATTGCTTCCGTAAACTCAGATAGTTGCTAGGCTAACAGGTTTTGCATTATTATATATTTTCAGAGGGATATGGAGCCTGAAATTCAAATGCGTGCCATTATTTATTGTTATTTAATGTTTTGATTTTTGAAACTTTATGCTTACTAGAAAGTTGGAAGGAATCCTGAACCAGACTCAGCTAATCAACAAGGCTGTAGGTTAGTCCTTCTGTTCATTCCATAATGCCTGACAGGGCATGCTGTTCTTTCTGTAACAAGTGTGACTGCAGTAGCTAATGGATTTTGTTAGTTATGTTCCTGTTTTACTTGCAGTAATTGTAGTTTACTCTGCAGTTAAAATGTCCCAGCCAGGTCAGTCAGGTGCAGGCTAGATTCTTTACAGAAAAAAAAAGTAAGCAACTTTTTTCTTCTGAAATTGCTATAGCTGGTTTCAGTTCTGGCAACCTCTTTTTTTAAAATTAAGGGACAACTGGTCATCTGAATGATTTTAAAGCACTTCTCAGCAGGCTGCAAACTAAGGATGGGATTCACAGAAAGTGATTTACAGTCACACAGGGCTGGTGGGTGGTGCAAACTACATACCAAAGCCTTGGGGAAATTATAGATGCACCTCTGTTGCACTGGGCAAGAACATATACAAGTCCGTACCTGGAGTAGTCCAGCTATGTAGTCAGCATGCATATCGGAGATAAAAAAACAGTATAGTCTGTGATTCACAAGTGTGTGAATCATGGACTAAACTGTGGAGCACAGTCAGGGGCTTAGCAGTTGTAAAATTGTATAAGGAAAGTACAAAACACTACAGTCTTTCACCCATTGACCAGATAACAGCAATGTGTTTATACATAAACAATAAACAGATACTTTTAAAATATGTATAACTTTTTGACCACTTGATTTTATGTGATTTTTTTTTAAAAGAAAGATTGTTGGGCCTAGCTAGATAGGTCAGAATATCTTTCTGCTCGTTCAGACTTACCATCTTAGACACAAACGTGAATAATGGATTTTCCCCATTTAAGTCAATGGAGCAATAGTTTTGCACCGTATTTTTTGTAATGTTGCATAATTCTGTGCTATTCAGTTCATGCCCCCCAAAAATGACATGGTTCCTGTACTGGCTTACCTTATGTTATTCATCAGTTTTGATATACATTTGTCCAGAGCTGCAGAAGTTATAGCAGTGCAGATTTTTGTCCTTAAAGTGATTTTTTTTTAATGTTTTTTTTTTTAATTTACCTTTGCACAGAGGCATGTGGTGTAAAATCTGCCAACCAGCACCTGTGACTATTAGAAAACTTTTTTTATACCAGTTCACTGGAGAAATCCATCCATCCATCCATCCACAACCTCTTTTCCCATTTTAGCACATGTGGTCGGGTTGTCACTTAAACAGTGGCAATCATCTAGAGCCACGGTTTACATCACCAGGTGGCAAACACTTCTTAAATTTTCCTACACTGACATCACTGTCTAACCTTAGTGGCATGAGCGTAGTAATAACTTGTGTTGCATCCATAGACTTTAATGGATGCACCATTGTACATGCGTGAAGATACCCAGTTAAAGTACATGGACCATCAACACATGCTACCGTAAGGGAAACATTATTGTAGGAAGTACTACATTTATGTGGGGAGTGGTTTAATAAAATGTTTACATGTTTTTATTAAAAAACTGCCCAGATAAGTAGATAAAAGTGGAAAAATGCACTGCGGCACTTGACTCGTCAAATGTCACAATGCCTTTACTGACATTGGAAACTCACTTTAACATAAAATTGCTTGCTCAAACCTAATTATAGCTACTGTACTGTACAAGTGAAATACTCATATATACATGTATAGTGACTGATTGAACCAGTCATTTCTTTCCTCTGAATCTACGTATGATTTTCTTGCTCTTTTGCACTGTTGGATAGGTATATATCAGTCCTTGTGTATATTATATGAAATGGAAATGTGGATCATCAACCAGGTTGCTAATGAAAGAAAGCCTGTCTGTTCTTAACAGGATAAATATGTTAGATTTCTCCAACTAGAGATCCTTAGTAGGATCATTTTATATAACTTGTGAATGAAATTGGAAGGATAGAAACTGCTTCCGCTGTACTGTAGTAAAATGACATATGCTGTGCTTGTTACATTTGTGTGTATTGTAATAGGTTATTTGATTCAGTATATAATATAGAGGATTATGATCAGGTCTGCTATCATAACCACCTTGTTAAGTGTTTGAGACACAGATATCAAGAAACTCATCTCAAGACTGGAGTTAAGCAAACTTCAGATGTGAATCTTGACATCCTTGTCAAGACCATGTACTAAGTGAGTTATGACCAGGCAGACCCAACTGTGATTCTATGTAGATCACAGAGCTTTATCTTCTCTTGTGTACTACTAGTTGCAGTGGAAAGAGAACTGTAGTAGCAGAAAATGTTTTACAGCTCTGAATGCTGTTCCTCACTTACAGTTGCCTCACAGACTGCAGCCTGAAGTGAAGTGTACTTTTGATCTTGTAAAAAGCTGTAAATACAGTTTGTACTGCCACACACACAAAAACATGTTGCATTCAATGTGCTTTACAGCTTTTAAAGCTGCTTTAGCTTCAAAGGTTCATAGGTCCATAGGTAAGGACTAGGCAATAAGTTTGTAGACCATTACAGACCTAGCTAATAAGCCATATTCAAAAGTTTCCTCTAGTTGCAAGGAAGGCAACACACAATAGATTGGGGGAAATTTGAGGCTGTGCAGTTCAATCCAATTACCTTGAATGTTGCAAGGGTGCTACTCTGCTTGGCATGTAGTGGAAGTTTGTTCCAGAGGTGAGGGATATATAGGGATATGAATTTAGCATGCTAATATTTCTTAAAAGGTTTAGGTCATTTAACCCAGTCTTTGAGGAACCATTTGCTTTGCAATGAATAGTAGGTTGGGGGGGGGGGGGTTGATTGTTCTTCATTCAAAAGGCTGGAACCAGATCACCATGGAGGAGTCTATAAGAAACAGATAACAAGAAGTGGGCTACTGGTCTTTTAAGATTACTCAGGTTCTTAAGGTCATATGATCTTTTTTGTTAAGGATCTCTAATATCTCTAAAGCGGAGTAATATGTTTAGAAAATTACATGCCAAAAGTACATTATCAATAATTAGTTTGAAAAGAAATGAGTAAGGGGGAATTAAAGCTTCCATGCTACAGGGGAGATGCTTTTGGAAATGAAATAAGCCAGACAGAAGGATTTCCAAGCCACTATATAGATGCAATGGTCACAATTTATGTCATTATCAATAAGAATTTCTAGATGCCTTATGACAGTGTTTTATTAGAGAGGCGTGTCACATGTATGGTATGATATGGAAATGATTTATTTATCAGTATCAATTATACTACTTTTTTACATTTAGCTTGAAACCATTATCATTACACCAGTTATTACCCTAGTGTAACATGCTGAAACAAGTGTGAGTCACTGACGGAAGAATAACAGCAACCATGTTGCAGTTGTCTGCAAATTAACCACACAAGAGGAGTGTTGGCTTGAAGGTCTGAGAAACAGATGCCAGATAGGAGAGATCCTAACACTGAGCCCTGTGGTGCACCACTGGTAACTTTTTATTTTCAGAAATGTCACCTGCGACTCACACTTGCTGATGTTTCGTGGTGACTGCTCTTTATGCCCTATGACAAAATACTGAAAGGTGCTTAAAAATATTATGCACTTTCCAACAAAGTTGTCTTTTTCCTGAATTCAGAGCAATTTTATGGCACCTCATGCACTACAAATATATATTAAATAAAATATGACTGACAATGGTACCATGACCATTAAAACTGAAAATTGCAGACTTCTAAATGAACAGCAGTACATCTCAGGCATCCAAAATAATGCACTTAACATTACATTTAGGGATTAGGACTCTATGGACCTCCATCTTTTACTGAATGAATTGATAGCATCAAAACAATCTCACTAAATCTTCATTGCTACATTAATTATATGTGTGTGTTTCTTTTTTTCCCTCCCTATCTAGGACTGTCAGACAGGCACTGCAAACTGCATTGTGTTCAGATGCCCCCTCTTCAGCTTTGATAGATCAGCCAGCCTGAAGATCCGTGGCAGACTATGGAATGCAACCTTCCTGGAGGTAATAAGAGATGCAGTGTATTATAGTAGAAATACTGAGCTAAACTGACCTTTTGTAATGTTGCGTTTTTGCTGGAGCTGACTCATTGAATTGTGGCTTAATTAGTTCCTTGTCATGCTAGCTTCCAGAAGAGTGTGAAGGTTTAAAAAAAGAACAAGAAGCTTTCAAGCTCACTTTATATGCTTGTATGCATTCCCATTGTGACAGCAGACTTGACAATTATTTGTGATGGCATTGTCTTCTGATGCTACAAGATACATCTGCCTTTGTTGTTTGTTAATGAAAAGAGTTATTTTCTTGGACACTATTTCATTTGGTCTATATCACATCGTTGAACTTGTATAAGTTCGAATGGTGTAATATCGAACCCAAAAGTCCGAAACGCAAAAATAGCGAAGCCACAGCACATCAAATTTTTTCCCAGTGGAAAAAAATCAGTGGGCCGTTTTCGGTGCTTTGCTGTTTCCTCCACTGTGGTGCGATCTCGGAGTTTGTATATTTAAGTAGGGGGGGGGTGTGAGGGGGGGGTGAAGCCTCCCACTTTAGTTTTAGTTTAAGGTTTCTGTTTTATTTTTGTTTTGTTTTTTTTTGTTAGGGAACAGCAATTTTTTTCCCTGGGAAAAAAATCACTGTTCTGTGTGTTCGTTATTGTGTGGTTTCAGACTTTTGGGTTCAATATTACATCATTCGAACTTATATAAATTCGACAATGTGATATAGACCCATTTCATTTTCCTGTTTTTGTCAGTTCTGGTAAGGAGAACGTATGACAGAAGGTATTCACTACTCATAACCAAATAAACATTAGAATTGTTTATGACATAACCATTTGGGATATTTTCTTTCTACAATATCTTTCCATTTGTTTTTGCCTTGGAGCATTCAGCCTGACCATTTTGACCCATGAAGCTGACTTGTTGTTCCCCCCTAGTCTGCTTATTATACCCCATCATATTACCTTGCAGTGATCTCTTTTCAGAGGTGATACCTTATTGCTAACCATAGCTTACTTCTAGATAGTAAGGATGAACAAAAGCTGCTATTTGACCATTATATACAGCTACTCAGAAATATTTAATGTTACTAACACCTTTGCCCTTTTTTCTGGCCACATTAAACATACCAGGATCATGTTTGTAGTTCATTACATCAACAGTTCATTATACTGATAATGTAAACTGCAGTATTAGAATATCAACAACTCATTTTGTGACACAGGTAAATGGAATGGCATTAGTGGTGGGAGTGTGTTTGTGCAACTGGTGGTGGGTTTGAGTTAAAGTAAGGATTAGGGAAGGGGATAGCTTTTGCGCTGTATGTGATTTTTTGGTGTGTGTGTGTGTGTGTGTGTGTGTGTGTGTGTGTGTGTGTGTGTGTGTGTGTGTGTGTGTGTGTGTGTGTGTGTGTGTGTGTGTGTGTGTGTCTAAATATGTCTTGTTTAGTGGTAGCAGAAAGGGTTTTTCTAAGGAAAGAGGTGGTTATAGGGTTAAGGTTAGCACACATTAATAAGGTGGTGCAGGGGGACAAATCCAACTACTTATCAATCACCCATTCTTACAAATATTCAATCACAAATGGGTTGGCCACCCCAAAAGACTTCCTCAGTGAGGTCACCAATTTATGTTGCCACATATTAATCAAACCCATCAGCATCCACCTTTGCATTTTTACATCCTTCTAATTCTAAATAATCCAGTACCATGAAATTTCTTATCTTATTGAAAAAATCCTTACAATATCACCTTTCAGCTCAAAGTATCTCATCGCCTAGGTTGAAGCAGGCAGGGAAGAAAGGGGGAGAGGGAGGAATGATGTGGTGAGGCCCATCTACTTCTCCTAAGGAGAAGAAGGGGGTTGCTTATATTCAGGGGCACAATGGGTGGTGTTATTTCTCAGACAGAAGCCGGGAATATCACTACTCAAACCTCAAAGACAGGTTTAGGACTGCTTGGTGGGAATGCTTTTTGCAGAGGTGAGGGGGTATTCTCCACTATCAGCCCATTGCATGCCTCTCCCAGTGCCTCACCAGGTGTAGACTAGTAAGGCCAGGTGCAAAAAATACTAAAATCACCCTGATGGCTGTCTTGAATGATGACCTTGTATAATCAGTTGTAGCTGTGTTGATGGGGATCGAATGAGATGATAGGCTGAGAGACAAGTGTAATCCTGCATCTCCCTTGCCAAAACCCCTTACTACCAAAAAATCTACCATTGGTGTCTTTTTTCCTCTTCTATCACTATTGGAGCCCCTCTGTACAATTAGTATAATTAGTTCCCTTTTTCCTTGTCCCTGATATTCTGCTGAATATCCATCCTGACCTCCTTTCTTTGCCAAGTTCACATGCTTATTTCTTCCTAAATGTGTCTCCTGCAGTGTTATTTTTTGCGTCTATATTATAATCTCGAAGGTTTAAAACTTCGAATCACTAAAGATCAAACTTTAGTGATCGAAGTCTTAAACCATTGAATCCAAAAAAAAAACAAAACAGTGTGTAGGCAGGGGGGCAAGCCCCTCTGCACCCCCCACACTCCCTACTTAAATATACCAACTCTGAGAATGCACTATATTGAAGTAAACAGAAATCTCCCCTACGAAGATTTTCCATTTAAACAGTCGATGTAGTGCACTTTCGCTATTCTCGTGTCAATATCGTATTCGATATTGTCAGACTTCAAGATTTTAATGTAGACCCATATTTCTTGAACTTTTATTTCTTAATATAATGCAGCACTCATTCCTTTTTGTCTATACCTGTAAGGTGATTTATATTCCAGGATAATATGGATAACATAGTTATTATGATAAAAATGTGTAGTTCCTACCAATTATACATGACAATTTTTAATGTATATTTCCAACTTTCATATTACATGCACACACTGATGTTTGGCAGGCTGATCTTTTATGCAGTTATTTCTTCGCATCTCCATTTGAACCTATGTCACATTTCTGAAGACTTTTTATTTTAATGAAAACCCTGGAACAATAAACTAAATATATTTTCAAAACACCCCATACCCTAATAACTTAGAACAACAACACAAAACTATGTATACTCTTTAAAGATGAAGTTTAACCCCCCCCCCAGATAGGAACAGTTGCCCCAAATTGACAGCTGTACCCAAAGGCATTGCCTAACCTAAAATTAACATTACCCATGATAAAGCACATGCTACAGCCTCTATTTCCACTTATACTGATTGCTATCTGTTCTTTTCTAATATGTAGTCCCCTCCCAGATATGAAAACAACTTGTATGCTTTCAGAAATCAGTAACTTTTAGCCCTAAGAAAAAGTGCGCTGGCTATCTTTAAATAAAATTAAATTGTACACTTCTTTTAAATGCATTGAAGTATTAAGGCCACTAGAGAGGCTACTAAGTCTTATTCACTTCCTATAATTTCAGACTTTATATTTCACTGAACTGCTTGCCATTGTATCTGTAAATTTTGTGTTTCCCTCAGCAAAGAATGCACTGAACTCTCAAGATTAATTGCTTGCACCTGCAGCCAGCTTGTCTCCATGTAAAAGTAGTCAGCAATTAATCTTTGCAATTTTTACACAGAACAGACTATATAGCTGTATTCAGCTGCAAACTTCATTACTCCTATTTAACATTTGCTAATGAAAAAAAGCAAGCTAATACCTTTACAGATGTAAGGAACTTGGCATTTGTCATGTCATTCATCATTTTATCATATTTTTCAAACCTACTTTCTTATTAAAAAAAAACCTCTTGTTTATAATTTAAGCCAAAGGTACTAATCTAGACATTCACCCTAATAATAAGAGAAAATATCATAATTCTACATGTAATATAATGCATTTTTATACCCCACCCCTACCCCATCAGCCCAAGATCACAGCACATTTACATTAGTCTTGCTTTTCTTTACTTTCTTCTCTTGTTATACTGTAAAGACTATATTTCTTACAAACAATAAAGTATTTGTTTAATTTAATATTGTTAATGCATACAAACACTCACTGAAGAGACCCCCTCACATTTGAAATACCCCTGAGTATGTACTACACAAAACTGCTTTACTATATATAACATGCAGTTTATATCATGAAATGTTTTATACAAATACTAATAAGAATATTGTTTTGCTTACAGTGTCCTTCTAAACATTAATAACATAAAGAGGGGGTATATGCAGTGTTAATGACACAGGAGGTAGCAGACTTGCCTTTGATGCAGAAAGGTGTGAGTTCTGTTCCCAAAACAGGTAGATGGATTGCTGACACTTCAGTGCAGCATAAGGGGGGTGCTGAATTCCTGAGTTTGCTGTCCTTCAAATGAGACATTAAAATGAGTGGTATCTAAAGAAAGGACTATGGGAAGTTTCATGATGTCCTGGCTAAATTTCCCCTAATAATATAAATACCATGTCGGGTCTTCCCTGAAAAGACTTTACTAGCCTACTGGAACTAACCTGGTCAACAAAAGGATAAGTATAAATATTGTTACTTAATACCACCATCACATATTACCTTCCATCTATGATTTCTGAAAGCATACAAGCTGTTTTCATATCTGAGAGGGAACTACATAGGTTCATAGGTTCATAGGTTCATACTAGGCTATCGGTCCTATGATTTCTGAAAGCATACAAGCTGTTTTCATATCTGAGAGGGGACTACATAGGTTCATAGGTTCATAGGTTCATACTAGGCTATCTGCCCTAGGGCATTTATAAGCCTAGCCAGAGTATGTTTGGCTTTCGCCACCCATTTTAAATTAATTTTGCTATGCCCTTTTTCGAGGTTAGTATACTGTGCCTCTGTCTAACAGTGACACAGAAGTGATACCCGGGGTAAACCTACGATCTCCCATCCACTCATCAAGACTCCTCTTGAAGAGAATCAATGAGGGACTCTGCCTAACCTGGACTGGGATTTTATTCCAGAGTGAAGGGAGCCTCTGGGTTATGAATCTGTCCCTCCAGGATGTCCTATTTATTTCAGTGCTGAGGTTCAAGTCTCTCAAGCATGTCGCTCGATGGGATTTGGATTTTTTGAGGTGCAGCATGTCCCTTAATTCCGGGTTGGACATGGCCTTATATGTCAGGCACAGGTCACCTCTGAGCAGGCAGTATGCCACTGAGTAGAGCTGGAGTTTCTTTAACCGGGCAGCATATGGCATCTGTTTGAGCCTTTTGATCCTCTTGGTGAGGTACTTTTGGGGTCTTTCTAGTTGCTGCAGGTGTCTGGTAAGGCACATCCCAAAAGGGGCATTGTACTCAATTATGGGCCTGATGAGGGATGAGTAAAGAGGCACGATGACCTCCCCTGATCCAGATGTGAATCCCTTCATGATTAGGTGGGCTATATAAAATGTTTTTCTAACCACTTTGGCCATGTGGTTGTCAAATGAGAGATTGCTATAAACTTGGGTCCCCAGGTCCCTAATTACTTCTTCTGTACTTAATGGATTACCACCTATGTGGTAATTTGTGGGCACTTTGTTTTTGCCAAAGGGGATGACTATACACTTTTTGTCATTTAGCTTGAGGCCATGGCTCTGGCACCAGTTGTCTGTTTCTATGAGGCCCTTTTGGAGGATGCTTGTGTCGGCTGGAGAGTCGATTATGGCGCCCAGTTTGCAGTCATCTGCGAACTTGGTCAGCCACAGTCCTTCCGTGTTTATATTAGAAAAGAACAGACAGCAATCAGTATAAGTGGAAACAGAGGTTGTAGCATGTGCTTTATCATGGGTAATGTTAATTTTAGGTTAGTCAACTATGTTATCCATATTATCCTGGAATATAAATCACCTTACAGGTATAGACAAAAAGGAAAGAGTGCTGTATTATATTAAGAAATAAAAGTGCAAAAAAATAACACTGCAGGAAACACATTTGGGAAGAAATAAGCATGTGAACTTGGCAAAGAAAGGAGCTCAGGATGGATATTCAGCAGAATATCAGGGACAAAGTAAAAGGGAAATAATTATACTAATTGTACAGAGGGGCTGCAATAATAATAAAAGAGGAAAAAAGACAATAATGGTAGATGTTTGGTAGTAAGGGGCTTTGGCAAGGGAGGTGCAGGATTACACTTGCCTCTCAGCTTATCATCTCATTCGATCCCCATCAACACAGCTACAATTGATTAGACAAGGTCATCATTCAAGACAGCCATCAGGGTGATTTGAGTAATTGTTGCACCTGGCCTTACTAGTGTACGCCTGTTGAGGCATTGGGAGAGGCATGCAATGGGCTGATGGTGGAGAATGCCCCCTCACCTCTGCAAAAAGCATTCCCACCAAGCAGTCCTAAACCTGTCTTTGAGGTTTGAGTAGTGATATTCCTGGCTTCTGTCTGGGAAATAATACCACCCATTGTGCCCCTGAATATAAGCAAACCCCTTCTTTTCATTGTGGTTTTGGTGCATATTAGATGTCTTGGTTATGATTTTTGCATCTCAACTTAGGGAGATGCAGTATTTCATTACAGATCCAATTCTGCTAATACTTTCTTACCTAATGTTACAACCAACCAAACTTTTTCCCAACTTACCCTTTCCAAGTGAAAGTTAACATATTTCACCCATATCAAACCAAAAAGTACTTGAAAAGTGGTCTTACACTAAAAATTGTCTGCTTTTAGAAGTCACTGGATTGTATATATGTTATATGGTCAGAATTTCTTGCCTTGTGCTATGATATCTGTAATAGAGTCCTCCCTGGCACTGTAACTGTTTGTTCAGTATTGTCCAGTTTAATCCAACCTTTGACATCATTACTACTTTTAAACACTCTTCATTCAGTCCACAAGACTTTCCCTCCCTACAACATGTAGACAGTCTATTCCATTCAAATTGCTCTTTTGTACTTGTGTCCTGTGAACACTGTATTGCTGCCCCTTCCTCTTAATCCATTCTAAGATATGCAGTTATCTGTCCCAGTTCCTCATGCTGTTGACATTAACTTCTTCCTGTCATGACACTGGCTCAGCGCCTGTTTCTTGTAAATCGAGTTATTTGTCAGATAGTACAGTACTTGCTTTTCTAAAGTCCTTCCCTGCCTGTTCTGAGATTTATGAAGGCCTGCTAATGGTAACTTATTTATTATACCTGCAATAAATAATCTTTCCATTGCAATTACAGCTTCTTGCTGTATTTGGAAGCAATAACCACTGTCTGATCTCCACTGCCGTGTGCACTGCTCACTTTTGTAAAATCCGCCTAGAAGTGCCCCACTTTTTCACAACAGATAAATGACCACAGACAGCTAAGTTGCAAATTGTGAATGACCCATTTTCATACACATGGTATATTTCTGTTTAGTGCACTTCGCATTTTAGATACCCAAGTACTTCAAAAAAGTAACATTTTTGTCTGTCCTGCATATTTAATAATGCATCTATATCTGAAAGCTTACAAAATACTTAGTAGTTCTGCAAGTTTTTCTTCCTTCACTTTTAATAACACTCCTATTTCCCACTCTCTAGACTACCTCGCAGAGTGTTTGACTTTTTTTCAAGTCTCCATCTGCAGTGCATCTGGTATTTAAAATCAATCACAATGTCTGATTCTACTGCTGCATCTGTTCACAACAGAAGGTGGATTCTATGTTTGCTCACGGTTAAATTTCTAACTAAAAATCATTGCCAGTCTCTGGGTGTTCATGCTTCTGAAATCTGTCTCGGACTTTTTCCACAAACAGCCCTCTCAATGCTTCAATCATAGAGTTCTTCCCTTATGTGAATTAGCACCCTAATATCTTCAGTCACTATCAGACACCATCCTGGGAAGAAGAATTAAACTATTAGTCAAGAAGTAACTTTTCAAAATGTCAAGCCAGATGGGCTACAATCATTTCTGCTCTTATTATACTTGTCAAAAATGTAAAGGTGGAGGAGGGACACAGATATAGGTTAAGTAATATGAAAATCTTAGTTAACCGCAAACAACTGATCAGGTATCATATGAACCAACAGTTTCCTATTATGATGGCTATTGTGCTTGCTGGAAGTAGTAATTACATAGCTTATTGTGTCTTCTGTGCTGGTAACTTGTGCCGAGGCTTTCTATATTCTATATACTGCCTGCTGCACAGCTAAGGTAGCCAGGATGTGAGCAGCACTGGAGACAGAGCTACTAAGAATGACAGTCACACAGTAGCAAATTAGTGATTGTTAATGTCTGCTTTCCCTGTTCCTAGTAATGCAAATACAGAGCCCATTTGTAAAACACTACATTGTTAAACTATTGCACTGATGTATGCGCATACATGAAACTGCGTACTATCTGTGTCCAGAAATATGAAGCAATCAAAAGTTACTAGATTGCAACAGGTTGTGTTAGCTGTGTTGAGCTTGTGTGAAACCTCATTGGCCTGAACAAGGTACTGTATAACTGTGTGCCAGGAGGTGCCTTTCCCCACAAAAATGCTAACTCATGAAAAGGGCCTGGGGTGAGGCTTAGAGGGTCTACAGTGGCTAAAGGAAATAAGTGTGAATGAAGTATGAAGTGATCCTGCAAACTGTCCACAGATGTGCTTCTAGTGTGGGTGTGTCTATATGTGTGCCCTTCAATGGTCTGGCACTTTGGCTGGGATAAGCTTTGTCTTTCCTGCCCTCACTGAGTGCCACAATAAATTGTCATTCTGCCTTGAATCAGATTAATCCAGTAACAAGTGAATGAAATGAAAATGAAACAGATTTAAAATGCATGGAAGAAAACTTCTCCGCATGCATTTGTGTGAAACGGTAGGGTGTGCCACACTGAAAAGCATTTCCTGTTTTCAGAAACAGTCATGCATTTTATAGATAAACATTTGTTTTATTTATTTTATACATTTGTTATCCAGGTACTTTCAGGGGTGAACCAAGAGAGTTGTCTGGGCAAGTGACTTGCTCAGCTTCACAATGTAGGCAAATGGAGGACGAAAAAGTCAAGCCCTTTATCCTTGACTATAGGGAGCTGCTGATTAACAGTTCTGAGCCTTAATCTTTTTCACTAACTGTCAGACAATCCAATAATTTAAGTGAGCCAAGTATGTTCCAGCCCTGTTTGTTTGTGCCTTTTAATTTTAGAAACTTAGCTAGATGGTTCCTCACTGGTACTTAGATACACACACAATAAAGGGGTTGTTTTATAAACTTGATATTATCATGAGCATCAGTTTATTGTTTTTTTCCTTCTTTTTGAATTTGTTCCAACAGGAGTTTTCAACTGTTAGCAGAATTGATGTGGTAGTCCGTGCAAACATTACTGTGAAATCCAGCATCCAAAATCTCATACTGAAGAATGCAGTGACCCAGGTACGGAGGCATATTGTTTAATGGATATCTAGAGAATAATCTGAGTCCTAGCACTTCAAAGGTATTTGAAATGAACATATTCTCAGGGGTGAGGGGAGACAATGCAGTGTCTGCTAAGAACTGAATTATAGAACTGCCTCTAATGCTCCTAGTTTTCTTCATCAAGAATAGAGGAATTATTCACACTTGGATCAGTGGTTCATATAGTCTGTATCAGCATATGTCAGAAATGTTATAACATTTTAGAATTGTGCCACAGAAATGAAATAATGGAGACCTGGACTGGCTTTGGTTTGTTGTTATTCTCAAAATGTGTCAATGGGTCAATTTTCAAAGTCAAGCTATTTAACTTTTTTTCTGAACAATAATCATGTTCTAAAACTGGAGCAGTAAGGCATATTTCAGTAGGAAGGTGTGCCTTATTTCAAGTATGTGGTACTGGGCACATTCAAAGGAGGTAAGATAGAATCATTTTCAAAAAGCTCACAGGACATCCTTCAGGTTTGATGTAAGAGGCACGTTCATTTGCTATGTGTGGAACATTAAAAAAGAGAGAGAAGATGAATGTTTAGTTCTGTGATACCTGTTAAATGGTGCCCTTCTCATTCCCAGATCCCCGTTTCCATTTACCCGGAGCCAGAGAGAGCAGAGTATGTGGGTGTGCCCTGGTGGATTATACTGATTGCTGTCCTGGCTGGAATCCTGATGCTGGCCTTGTTGGTATTGTTACTGTGGAAGGTAAGATATCATAAATTTGTGAAACCTTGCAAAAAAGGCACTGATGATGAGATTTGTGACTACCATATCAACTGTGCCAAAATAAAATTGCTTTCCTTTAGTTCCTTCTGTAAAAGTCAACCTTGAAGCATTGTAAGCATTTAACAGAAAATCCTACCTGTAAAAACACTATCTCTCAGTCTCTTAACAGAAGAATCAGGGATAAAGCCAAAATGTAATAAGGGACAAAGATCCAAAACCAAGGACATATTTTAAAAAATGTTCTTACATACTTAGAAAGTTACTATAATAACAGTTTTGCACTGGCATGAGTTTCTGAAGGATATAGTATTAAAAATAAAATGTCTGCCATTATTTATGACTACAGTCCCCAATGATTTTATAGAAAACCCATTTTTTTATGAGGAACAGACTAAAGCTATGAGGCAAGGTTAGGGACAGTTTCAATACTGATTTAACTAATCAGTAGCCAAAGAATAAATATTCCAACTTATTTTATAGAAGCTGAGCCTGTAACCACACTGTAAACTGAGCAAACAAGAAGGTAACTTGTTATCATCCACAGCCAGCCCCCTCCTTTATTTAGTGACTGCAATCCTTAATGATTTGTTAGAAAACTGCACATTATGAGAGGTGCATACCAAAAATATGAGGCAAATTCAGGTGTAATTTGTGAATTCAGGCACAGTTTCAGCTTTGTTGCACACAGTTGGCAGAGAATAAATATCTCAGTGTATTCATACACATGCACACTAGTCCTGGAAAGGCAGAATTGAAAATGAACAAACAACACGAGTGCAAGCTGTTTTTCAATCACAACTATTCCCCTTTTAAAATGAGCAAATGACAAGAGGATAAGTTGCTTTCATTCAAAGCCAGCCAGCCTCTTTAAACTGAGCAAATGACAAAAGAGCAAGTTGCTTTCATCCTTGGTCATCCCCTACCTTAAACTGAGCAATATGCTAGACAACAAGCTGCTTTCATCCACATTCACCCCACCCCCATTTAGTGACTGCAATCCTAAATGATTTGCCTGAAATAAACACATTTGATGAGGTGCAGACTTAAAATATAAAACAAAGTCAGGGACATTCTGTGAAATCAGAATCACTTTCAACTTTATTTCACAAAAACAGTTATCAGGGAATAAATATCCCAATATATGTCATACAAACACACCATAGTCCTGAAAAGCCAGACTATAAAATTTTCAAATGACAAGAAGGTAACATGCATTTCCTCCACAGCCCTGTTGAGTGACAACAGTCTTCAAAATGTTATCAGAAGACCAAACATTTTATGAAGCACGGACCAAAAACAAGAGGCAAAGTTTCATCTTTGTTTCATACAAGCAGTAGCCCAACATATTTCATATTAATGAAGTCAGAGTTTAAACAGTTCAAACACGTTTCTATAGTCTACAGCCAGCCCACAGCCCCACTTATTTAGTGACCGCAATTCTAATACTATCTTTAATTGCTTGTCAGAATATAAAAAACTCTCCTTGGGATGAGATAATATGTTTCCTTCATGCACAGCCAGTAACAGAAATAGAAAATTTGATAATATATTTAAACAACATATTACGACCAAGCCCATTCACTCTAAATGTCAACAGATAACTGCAATTCCAAAATATTTTTATATATTTTGGGCAAATAATAGCATTTAGTACCTCAGGATGATGAGCTATTAAAACTTTAACTTGGTGTGCAAGTATATTTAACCAAATACATATTTGCAAACATTCTTCTAATTTTCTTTACATTTATTTATAGGGATAGTTGGTAATTTCATAGAATCCATCATCTTTTCTTAAATATGCATGTATATTTGATAATATTTATCATATCCATTTACAAAATATTCCCTTCTTTATCTGCTAGTAATAATACTTTGAAGTTTAAAAATACTTTGTATTATACCATGACCCCCCCCCCAAAACGTTCACGCTGATTGGCCAGCGTGCACATTGTAAATCGAGTTATACTAATGGAAAAAGGTCCAGTTGCCTGAACTTTTTTCCATTAGTATAACTCTACTTTTAAAACACTGTCTCGCTATGTTAAATGGGTTTAACATAGCGAGACAGCTTTAAAATAAGCAACGGACATCTCTGTTGCTTATTTTAAAACTATCTCACTATGTTAAACCCATTTAACATAGCGAAAACAGTAAAAAAAAAGCAACGGAGATCTTGCTTTCTCCATTGCTTTTGCCCACAGCTCTGATGTACTGCGCAGGCGCACAGTACATCAGAACTGCCACGGATGCCAGACATCTGCGGAAGGGCAGTAAACAGGCATTATACTATGCCATTATTTAAGAAAAGTAATAGTTTCTTTTCTTAAATAATGTCATGGTATAATAGCAATAACCCACTTCTGGGTGTGGGTAATGCTGTATTTACCCACGGTTGGCTTTGTTTGGTCCTCGGGCCGCCTCGGGACCAAACCACGCCAACCGTGGGTAAATCCAGCATTACCCACACCCAGGCGTGGGTTATTGCTATATTGCCTCCTCTTTAAGTTTTGCTAAATTATGCTCTTTTCCACCTTTTAAATGTTAGATATACAATATTTTTGTAAAGGTGTGATAAAAACATAGAAGTAAAGTTACTGAAGTTTAGCATAACTTTTTTGAATGTGTTAGAATTTTATATCAAGCTTGTAACATAAATATATAAAATGTTCTGTGTTTTTCTGCATTATCTCCACATCTGAATAACTCAACAAATTTAATACTCCCAGATCTACTACATCCTGATATGTTCACTGACGTACACGTTCTTTGTCTGCAAATTATACTAGGTTCATAGGTTCATAGATACAAATGTAACTTCTGTGCTCTTCTAAAAACATCCTTTTTATCGTATGCCACCTTGGAAGTGATGTAGGAACATACACTGAATCCTTTCTTAAAAACTCCTAGATCAAAAAACATATTAGTTGATCAGCAATGTTTATAATGTCTAAGACCATCTGTACGTCTGTTAATTATTCATTAATATAAGCATGAAGTCCATAAGCTACATATACTTCATTTAAACTATATATATATATATATATATATATATATATATATATATATATATATATATATGGGTCTACTTCTATTCGTTGACAGCCCATTTCACTGAAACCCATTCAGTCGACAGCTCATTTCATTGACAAAAGTATTCAGGGCAAAAACCTGGGATTTGCCCCCCTCCCCACTGTTGTGCAACTGTGGAGTTGTTATATATAGTTGGGGGGTGTGGGGGGCACAGCCCCCCACATTGGGGGGGGCGCAGCCCCCCACCTAGAATGTTTGTCGATGAAATGAGCTGTCAACCAAATGGGTTTCAGTGAAATGGGCTGTCAACGAATAGAAGTAGACCCATATATATATATATATATATATATATAGAGAGAGAGAGAGAGAGAGAGAGAGAGAAATATATATATTTCCACAGATAGATCTAGATGTATGAATTACCCATGCTTTTCATTGGGTTTCCTTTGCTGTTACTCATGTTCAGTTGGTTGTAGTATTATAACATTGATTTGTAAACCTAGTGTTGTCTGTATCAGCTCCAACCTTCATTAAATAGTAGCACATTCCATGCTTTTGTTTTTGTTGCTGTTCCCCAGACACTACCTAGAATCTAACTTTTGGCATGTGGTACTAACAGGAAATACATATTTAAAGCATCATGCTAATGTAGTTATTCATTGGCCAGAAGTATTAATCCCACTGGGCAGATACAGTATCAATCCCTGTGGTCATTTTCATGCAAATATCTGTTCACATTTAAAGTTATTTATATCTAAACATTTTTTTTTCTTTTCAGGCAACTCTGTTTCATGATTTTGACATTTGACATTCTCTTCTTCTTTATAAATTCTGTTAATCTTATCAATTTATAGTTTTTGTTTTTTACATATCCCTTTCAATCAATGTTTCTAACCAAGTTGCTGTACAAAGCTTGGAAATTACTATCCAGTAGTCTCAGAACCTTTATTCATTCCCAGTAACACCATTGCTGAGTAATGTTTCAGTACCT
This sequence comes from Protopterus annectens, assembly GCF_019279795.1. Lineage (NCBI taxonomy): Eukaryota > Metazoa > Chordata > Ceratodontiformes > Protopteridae > Protopterus > Protopterus annectens. The sequence goes on from NC_056743.1 coordinate 977,987,463, forward strand.
AACACCCGTGAAATTGTGGATTTTTAACATTGTTTTGATTGTTAGATATATTTTAATCTATGCAGAAGTTTCATTAGCACCATTTTGCAATGTAAATCAAAAGAGGTGCAGAAGACTTCTAGGTGTGTGATATTGCATACAACTTGCTTCACAGTCCCATCAGAGGTATGTGTTGTGAGTGGATCATTTTTGCCAATTTTATTTCTATATGTAGCTTTGGTTTTATTAGTGGTTGAAGACAAAACCAACATTTTTCAGCCATACATGTAGGGTTAAATAGTTGTTTTACAGGGAATGCCTGAGTAAAACCAGTGTTTTACAAATACAGTGAACAGGAGAGAACCCAAGACAAATCTTTAGGGAATTCCAGTAGGGACTGTTCTTGGTTAGAAGTGACATGTCTCCATCTGACTCTTAGCAAGCTATCTGTGAGGTAGGTGGCAGTGCAATTGAATATGTCATCACTGACAGCAGCTCATAACTGGATTCCTTTTAAACCAAAAAGTGTAGTCACCAGATGAGAGTGCACAGTAGAAAAAAACTTGATTTATTACAATTAAATCTCAACAGTATTAGCACTTTTGTTCCAATGAAAATGGAGCTTCATCAGATAATCATCCTTTCACAATCACTTTACTTTATAAGAGCTCCCTCCCTGAATACTTTGCCAAACTCATATTAAAATAACATACTAAAAACAATTCAATAATTAACTCTGCTAAAAAGCTTCTTTTGTTGTATTTTGCTTATTCTGTTCAATATGCAGGTGTGTTACTGGGCACATGGTAATACGTGTGCAGATGGTGCTTGAGTGCATATTGCAGATCCAAACTTGGCAGGTTGATACTTTTAACTTTGCTGTACTTTATGGAGAGTTAAGTTAAACTGTATGCCCTACAGAGGACTCCTACATTTGCTGTATTAGCGGTAGAGTTTCACCTAGTTTTTGAAGTCATGCTTTTTTACATGGTTATATTTTTCGAAAATTAATTTTATGTTGCATTAGTGTGAGTGCCAGACGGCTAGTATCAGAGGTACTGGCACTGTTCCTTTGCATCTTTTACATGCAGTTCCAGTGACATTTGCCGTTCTGATGGTTCTGATGGTTGTTAGGTGTTAGCATAATGGTTAAGATTTTTATCTCATAAACACAATGTGTAGGGTTTGATTCTCACCTTTGAGGGAAATTGCTTAGGCTCAAAAATGGCTCACAGGGGCAGCTAGCCTAGTATTTATCTATTAACCTAGGATTACAAATAGTTCACATAGGACTCCCTCTGCCAGCCAGCAATGAAGTCTCCATTTCCTCTCCTCATTTCCTGCCCTTTACCCTTGTTCTACTGTTTAGTTCAACCACTGGTTCTGCTATGCTTTTAGGTGCATTTTTAAAAATGTATGTTTTATATTCTCTATTGTTTACATTTGTGTTTTTGGCTTGAAGTCGACAGACCTCACATATACACTCAACACCTACTTCACACTGTGTGTATTGCTCTGTCTTTATCATTTATTTATTTGTTTGTTAGTTTATTTATTTATTTTCTTTGGAAAAAACTTTTTTGAAGAAAGTATGCAGTTGTTGATTGTTCACTGGCTTGTATGCATTGCGTTATTTACTTCTGTCTTAAGTATAAGGCAACATTTAGTCAAGACTTCACTGCTGCATAGTCTTGCTGTTTCAAGCTTCAAATCATCACAATGAGTAAAAGCAGAAAATAATATGGAGAATGAGAATTTATGCAGAATAAGTCATTTTAATTTTCACCTCTTTTGATGCCTCCGCCCTTAGTTGGCTGGGTCACCTACTTGAATATCCATGGTAATCTAATGAAATATAACAATGAACTTTTGTCCTTTAGTGTGGTTTCTTCAAGAGGACGAGAAGGGAACCTGAGCATACCACCACGTATTACCGGGCCCACTTAGGGGTCCAGCCTTCAGAGCTGGAAAAACAAACAACAGAACCTTACCCATATCCTCTTATTGAGCGGTAAAGCAATATGCATGTGTGTGCTATGAATCTGAACAGCACTGGATTAATTTAGATGAGTGTGCTGCATGCAGAGGGATTATTGGGTCAGGTGGAGCATGGTTTCTTCTTTTAGGTCATGGCAGTCACCATGTAAGATCAAAAGCCATTTAGCACAATAGCAAGAGCTTAAAGTGTTTATCTGATTCATGCTGAATTTTATTCCAAATACATACGAAACTTCACAGATAAAAAGCACACATAAATGCCTTTGCAGTACATGCATTTTTGTCTCCATAATCAGACTTCCTCAAATGACCAGTGTTAGTTAAATATGCTCTCAGCGACTTGAGACTAGTAATCGGAAATGACATCAGCAGAGGGTTCTCTCTGCTGACGTCATATCCGATTACTAGTCTCAAGTCACTGAGAGCATATTTAACTAACACTGGTCATCTGAGGAAGTCTGATTACGGAGACGAAAACACGTGTACTGCAAAGGCGTTTATGTGTGCTTTTTACCTGTGAAGTTTCGTATGTATTTGGAATAAAATTCAGCTTGGAAAACTACCTCGGTGTTTTAATCTATGCTACAGGCACTTTTTGACTGTTTTCTTGGTGATTTTAGAGTGCCTTTCCACTGTACTTTGTTTTATCTGATTCATAGTTTTAAGTATCATAACTGAGGTAGTAGGGCAACTCCCTCTAATACTTACTTTACTAAGCAGCTCTTCATTGTACAATGGCTTTGTTGATAGTCTATACAATTACAAATCCACAAAGAGAAAAATGAGCTCAGTCTATGTTGTTTGACTACTTCAGCAGCTTTGGTGATGATTAATTTTCCCCATCCCAAACACACATACACATATATACAAACAGACACGCATACATACTGACACACAAACACACACACACACACACACACACACACACACACACACACACACACATTTGTGGCCTTATTGAAGTACAGATATGTCCATAAATATTTGTACTATGAGGCAAGGCGATTTCTAGGAATAATATTGAAATCAGAATGCCAACAGAGTTAAAGTGCCTAAACACAAAATACAACACTTTTCTACATTTTTTCTCTCTCTCTTTCCTTTGTATACTGTACTGTGCTTCCCTTCAGTCTGTGTAAAGCATTTTGCTCACAAAAGCACATAAATGATGGGAGCTTCAGACAGCTTGGCCAAAAATGTGTAAAATTTGGGGGGGGGTGATTACGAAGGAGGGAATGGATCTTGTATCACAAATCTTGACCTTTACTTTGCAGTTACTTTGCTGCTTTTTAGTCCCATTTACATAAAGTCAGTATGTGAAAGTATGACTTGGCCAAATTATTTTCCCCATAACTAAGTGCTCAGTTCTACCCACTTGTCTTGTGTCCCTTATTGTTGTGCAGCAATGCTTTGACTTTAAATCATCTTCGTTTCCTACTTGAAATAGAGTGAAGTTCTCAGCAGTACAGTGAACCCATCTCTGCGATGTAACTGGAGGATTGTCATCAAGCATTTCTCGATATGTATGCATGCACGTCCTTGTTATTGCTGTAAAACATTTATTTCCTCACAGGTCCCAGCTTTACCTACACATCCGAGTTACTGAGACCTACTTTTCACAGTTTGCAGACTTTTTTGTTGTTATTGAAGTCTACAGTTATTGATAGTTGGTTTCGCATGTTGTGCATTTTTGTGGTTTGCTGCATGAGTTTAAAATTGCATCATGCCGCTAGTTTGTTTTAATTATATGCCTAGAGCAGTCTAGCTGAGATCACATTCAAGAAAGAGAGATTTACTTTGGTGCTGGTACCTCACAACTTAACTTACTGGTACTTGTATGAGTCTGTCAGAGTCATTCATTGAATCAGTAGCTAGAGGGTGTAAGTTTCAACATGCATGCTCAAGTTCTACAGTTCTGTGCTTTAACTACCACAACACATTAAACGGTGCTCACATTCCATATTTTAAGTACTTGTTCACCCTTTTCTCCAATACAGCCTTTTTCATGATTTAAACACCCTCTTCTTTTCCTCATCTTATCCAGCACTTCAGAATGTAGAAACAATTCTTAAATTCTTGTTTGAAACTATATATAATCAATTTGATCTTAAATGTTTAATATATATACATATATATATATATATATATATATATATATATATATATATATATATATATATATATATATATGTTTTAGGTGGAATTCATAGATTGTATACTAAACCACCTCACGGTTCCACAAAAGGGGGGTCAGCATACAAGTAGCATAGCTAGAGCTGGGTGAGTGGGACAACTGCACTGGGTGCAAAGCGTTGGCTGGAGCGATCAGACAAGCCAGATCTCTGTTTAATGCAATACTGGCTTTAAAAGGACACTATTGCATTTGCAGTCAAAGCTGAGCACTGTAGTGCTCCATGTATGGTTTAAACTAACAAAATGCTGCTTGCTACATTATAGTATTCAGTTTGCTACAGTTTAAAAGTAAAACAAAGAAAAATAATTTTTTAACTAAAACCTGAGTGCTGTAGTGCTGTGTGCAGGCAGGGTGTAAACTGTAGCAAAATACTTGCTACATTTGTAAAAAGCAGTTTGTTACAGTTTAAAAGACATTTTTTGTTGTTGTTGTTGTTAATACCATGCAGGCAGGGTATAAACTCTAGCAGCTGTTAGTAAAATGTATGGAAGGAAGGTATGGAGCAGGGCACAGAAACAGGGCCTGAATGTTTGGGGCAACAGGACGGGGGGTGGTTGTTGTGCATCTGGCCACCTGGTTTGTGTGCTAGTAGAAGGAACAGCCATTTTTTTTTTTGCTCTTCGTTGGAAGAGCTAGTAGGGGGTGTGGTTCTAACTGTAATGAGTCAATCACTATGATGTAATAATCGGCTTATTACAATGAAGTGCTTTTTTCTTTCTCTTATTTATAGATTTTTTTCTGTTTATCTGAAGTGCTGAGGGGATGGGGTTCTGGTTCGTGGTACCAGGACAGGGTGCTGTTTGAGTGCTGTTTGAGCCAGCTATGTTTGTGCAGCACAGTATGCAATGGGTTCCTGATTCACAGACACCTCACCATTCAGTATTGCAACTCTGCTCTACTGAACAGTAAGGGTTTTTGCACCGCATGTAAAAGTGACAGTCTGTGATTGCGGCCTACACTAATGAGGTCTTTGGGCTTACCATTACACTGCTTTGTGGATTTTTGTGTAGTACAGTGATTCATATATCTGTATTATATGAGATCCATGCAAAGCATTGCACAAAATGCATAAGTGAATATAATGGTTTAGCTGCATGCTGGGAGAAAAATTTGCCCTATGCCGATTACTGATCCAAGGAGGCAGTACAGTGTAGCATCTGTGTGTGTGTGTGTGTGTGTGTGTGTGTGTGTGTGTGTGTGTGTGTGTGTGTGTGTGTGTGTGTGTGTGTGTGTGTGTGTTGGAGGTGTGGGCATGCACATATGTAGACATATATTAGCACAATGAGTGAGCTGTTAGTGAGATTGTGTGGTTCAGTGCTTATTGTGAGAGTATGTATGTGTTTATGTCTATCTAGACGTGTTTGCTGCACATTGCATGAAGTAATCTGTGACTGGTATGGATGGAAAATCGTAAATGCAGTGTGTGTGTGCTGATTCTAGACTCTCTGTGTGCATGTGTGTGTTTGTGTGTGAGACAGATTGAGAGAAAGTATGCCTTTGTGTATGCCAGTGTGTTTTAACTGCACTGTTAACAATGTATAGTCATGTAGCTTATGTTTTAATGACATTCAGCACATATTGTACATGAGTCTGTATCACATTAAGTCAGAGGATAAGACAGCACAGCGAGTTGCACTTCAAGGAACCTTGACTGTGAATTCCAGTATAGGTAGACTCACTAGTCCTCATACTTTTAATTTGTAAATACATTGATACTATATATATATATATATATATATATATATATATATATATATATATATATATATATATATAAATTTGTAATAAACTAATTTTTTAGCATATATGCTACACCAGTTAGTTCTCATATTTCTTTTGTAATTATATATATTGTCTTGTATATCTTGTATATTTCTTTTTTACGTCTTAAAACTTAAAGTTACTTACCTTTACATCTGTGAGTTCCTTATAACATGTTCATTAAATATAAATGTTCATTTAGAATGTGGCTCGTTTCTCTTCTGGTGTCCACTGTGAATAGGGTCTGCCCAGCTGGACTTTCCCAATTATCAAATAAAAATAAATATATATATAAACAAACTACTATAAGGAAGTAATACAAGAAAAACAGAGCCCAGAGTGTATGGAAAACATGACTGGTCTCTGGTACTTGATTTCTCCCAGTGTTTTTATAAAACTGTGAATATTAAGGAGGTACCACTGGATATTAAGAGATGCAAGGAAGGTACAAATGATTGCTTCATTAGTCGTACCCTCCTGAAACACACCCAAATTACATTCTTCCCTGATTAGACATTGTATGCACAGACTTTATATTAAAATGCATTGATGGGTGATTTTCATTTTTGCTCCCAAATAATGTGAGTTTGTCTGAAAACGAAGGAAGGAAGGGGTAGGAGTGTTAAAGGATTCTTGTTTTCATTGGATTGCTGCCACTTCAGTGAGCACAGAGGCAGTACAGCACAGAGCAGCACAGCCTAAATCTGTGAAGAAGCAAACATGCAAACAAATGGGGTGTTAACTGCTTCATATTTAAAGACTTCTTTAAATGCTTGCCGGTATTTCTTGGGGATTATTGACTCAAGTAACAAAATGCAGAACATGTGCAAAATTGTTATTTCTGTACCGCATAACTAGATAGCACTACCGCAGAGAGAGTTTATAGAGCCAATAAGCTATGTAAATGTTTATTTTTCTGCTGATTGTTTAAAATTGTATACTTCTGTCATGGTTCTTTGCACAATTTGTACATGCTTATTCTTGTAATTACTTTTTTAATTTCTATGCAATTTCATCTTTGCCATTTTAACTATTAATTTTCTGTACTGTAGAGCTTTTCTCCCCAGGCCTCCGCTGAAAATGGGTTCTGTTAGGCCCAGTGGACTTTCCCAGTAAACAAAAAGCAAATAAATAACTACAATAAATAATGATAACTTACATGAAACTGAAATTCTTGTGAACAGGCTATAATGGGTGGAGCTGGGCATCCTAAATTTACTTCACTGAGGAAGGGGGGAGAAACTCAAAGCTTTTTACTGGCTAGTGCACTGTGCAAGCCCTGCATCCTGCCAGCAGATACTTGTATCTGCATGAAGTAGCTGTTGGTCCTGGTGATATACACAAATACACAATTTGTTGCATAAATGAGATAATCACAATGGTTATTGCTATTAGGTCTGGCACACGTGGTAGATTTCATAATTAGGAGGGCAATTTTATTCATTTATTGATTTGCACTTGGTTAATAAGAAAGTCTGATAGGTCTTGCAAGACCCCTTTTCATGTAGAGGTCTGAGGAGAAATCTCCAAAAATATACTTAGTGACAGAAAAAAAATTCAAAGAGGTTATAGCATACAGTTTGTGAGTATAAACAATATCTGATGCATAGTGATTACAGATTCAGCATAGACTGGGTGTTTAGGAGTGCTTGACAAGTAGCACTTGTCAAAGAAGTTGTCAAAAAAGGAAACAGGTTGGTGCAGTGTAGAAGGACGTAGTTAGAATAATCCAGCTGTAGAAAAGTGGGAACAGGAGCACCAAAAGAGAAAAAGATCAAGAGTTAAACGTTGACATTGTTCTGAACTACTAAAATATGTAATAATCCAGAGGACTGAGTGTAAAGGTATGTGAGGGGATTGCATTGTTAATCTGCAAGATCAAGGTTACAGAAAAGAAGAAGTTAAGGGTTCACACCAACAGTCAGGAAAAGAATAAATGCTACTGTTACTGATGAAAAGAGAACCTCTGTAGTTTGAGAGAAGAATGATGGAGCTGAGCACAACTGATTAACTAGAAGAGGAAGAGCAGGGGTAGACTTTAGAGTTGAAGAGATGAGTGTGGAGATTTTTCTTGAAACCATTTAGAGTTTGTGGTTTGGCCTCATAACATGAGTACAAGGCTTCACCATATGCATTTGAGGTCAAAGAAATGAACATACATTGATTCTTATGCAGTATAAAAAGCAAAATAAATCCACAAGCCACTCCACAAACACTACATTTTATTACCACATCTAGTACCTCGGCTATTCGCCTTCTCAGGATATGACATCATAACATCACTTGCTTGTTTTTATACAAGAAAAAAACAGTTAAACACATAACTAAACAACCAAATAATCAAAATATTTATTTACTGATTCCATCCATCCATCCTCAACCACTTTTTCTCATACTGCATATAGGGTCAGGGTGTCACTTCAACAGTGACAATCATCTTGAGTCAAGGTTTACACCAATGGGTTGCTAGCCCCGCTGCAGATTTATTTACTAATTATTTACTTATTATAAATATTTTTATGTACAAAATTTCAAATAACTTACACTCAATTACATATATTAACTTCCTGATTTAAACCACTAGGGTGTAAAGTCCTATAGTTCAAAATCATTTTTATTTTTAATTCCCTTAATTTGTTTAAAAAATCATCTTCCCTAGGGAGAAAGGGTTGTGCCAATACACTGAAGAAGAACTCAGAATCTAGCTCCTGATGTTTCTTTACAAAATATTCTGCCAGTGGACTTTTCACATTTTTATTCCTGATATCATCCAAGTATTCCAAAATCTAAACTTTTGCTCGACATTTTGTCTGATCCACATACCAAACTGGATACTGACAGCCACACACAATAATGTATACCACCCCCATAGATGCACAGCTAAACTTACCATTAGAAAACAATTTTCTCCCATTTATTTTGCTCCCATTAAGATTTTTAACTTTGGGACATACTTTACAATGTCCACATGCAAATGCACCCTTTTGATCTACTTTATGAAATTATCTACCACCCAAAGCTTAAAATTTATTTTAGGTTACTAAGTCTTCTATAGGAAAAAGTCACAAATATAGGAAAAAGTCTACCTATATCATCATTACAAACTATGTATCACTAATAATGCCTTCTAAAACAGAAGAGTATTTAGTAAGTTTGGATACAAAAAATTATTTGTCTTTACTTCCTTTCATATCATCATTAATTTCTCGGTACCTCTGTCTGTTATAATGTGACTTTTCTTTCCCTTTTCCCTCTAAAAGCTTCTTTTTAGCTTTACTGATTTCTTCCCCTGTGTACCCTCAATTACTAAGTCTATTTTCAACCCTGAGCAATTCCTTTTCTCTCATGGTTTTATCTGACTTATTATGAAAAATTCTCCTCAATTCTCCATATGGTAAATAATTGATCGAATGGGGCAGATGCATACTAGCTGCATACAAACAATTATTCACCGCTGTTTCTTTCCTGTACAGCTTACGCATGATATCATTATTCCCATCCACGTGCAGTGCACATTTAAATCGTTAATCGACTTTTTGTTTAACTCATGTGTAAATTTAAGCCCATGGGAATTCTCATTCAAAACCTTAAAAACTTAAAAAATTTACTCTCACTACCGCTAGGGACAAAAGTCAAACCATCTGTTTATCTCCTAAATAAAACTACATGCTCAGAAAAAAACTGAGTAGGATATATAAACTTGCTTTCAAAATCTCCCATATACAACATTGCGTATGTGGGGGCAAACGATGGTCCCATGGCTGTCCTCTTAACTTCTATATAAATGTCATCTTCAAATCAAAAATAATTGTGAGTCAGACAAAATTCTAACAATAATACTAAAAAAAATATATGCAATATCCTACACCCACAACATTTTCAATTGCCTCTAATCCCCTTCTTTGCTGTATATTTGTGTACAATGAATTCACATCCATAGTAACCCAATAATAATTTTTCTTCCATGTTAACTCTTTTAAGCCATCAAATACATTTTGTGTGTTATTAATGTGGGTAGGCTCTTGACTTAAAAACTTTTTCAAATGGAAATAAAAAAATATACCACATTCTGCAAGTATGACCCTATGCCTGATATAATAGGTTTACCAAGGGAACCCTTAAATTCTTATGTATCTTGGGAATCACATAAAAACTGGGGCCATTGTTTTTTTAGCATAAGGTTTTCTAGGTTGTGAGTGGGTTATTTGCTAATTTAACATATTCCACTTTATTTACCAAGAAATCAGTAACCATTTCACATATTTTTACAGGTTACAGTGCCTTCTGTATGGAATTTGTATGTCCTTTCTGTGCCCATATAGTTTGTTTTTCCACACAGATCCCAAATACATGAAAGTAGTAAATTGTTGTACCTCTAAGCTGCCTGTAGATGTGTGTGTGTGTGTGTGTGTGTGTGTGTGTGTGTGTGTGTGTGTGTGTGTGTGTGTGTGTGTGTGTGTGTGTGTGTGTGTGTCAGAACCATAGCTTGGACATCTATCTCCAAGCTATGTCCCAGCTCTGTTAGAAATGCTACATCTAAAGAAATCGCAATCCCTCCACACCACATGCTTCAGAGACCTCAACCTCATTACCACAACCAACAGAACATGCTGGAGGGTCAGGTTCATAACCCAGAGACTGCCCATGCTATGGAATAGACTTCCCATGCATGTCAAGCAGAGCACCTCACTGGCCCTCTTCAAGAGAAATCTTGATGAGCGGATGGGAAATAGAAAATTCACCCCGGGGATCACTCCAGTACTGAACACTGGGAACTAAGGTCGGGTGGCACGATGCCAAGGTAATCCTATGGGCTAGGCTTATAAAGGCTCCAGGGCCATTAGCCTAGTACACACCTATGAACCTATGAACCTATGAACCTATGAACCTATAAGTGTCATCTTCTGATATATCATCCTCAACTCTTAAAAAAATATACTTCAGGACAAGGAGAAAAAAAGAAATGTTCTCTTCTTTAAACTGTAGCAAACTGCTTGCTACATTCCTGTCAACCTCTTAGAGCAAGAAATCTGGACAAAGCCATAAATAATGGTGGGACAAAGACCCAAAAATAGGAACAATTTTAAATATTACTCTTACAAACTTAGAAAGTTGATAGAATAACAGGTTTTGTGTTAGCATACATTTTCTGAAGGGTATGAAGTCTGAAACTCAAACATCTGTCATTATTTTCAGACTTTAATCTTTAATAACTTACCAATGATTTGCCAGAAAATCACAATTTTATGAAATATGGACTGAAAATATGAGGCAAACATCTGGACATTCTGTGAAAATTTGCACAGTTGAGAGGTATGGTTTGCTACAATTACACTAAAATTTCAGCCCTTACAGAAAAAGCAGATCCACTAGCCCTTACAGAAAAAGCAGATCCACTAGAGCAAGTGACTTAAACCTTAGCACGGATATAAATAGGACATGCTGGAGGGATAGATTTGTCACCCAGAGACTCCCTATGTTGTGGAATAAAATCCAGGTCCATGTGAGGCAGAGCACCTCGCTGGCTCTGTTCAAGAGAAATCTTGACTGGTGGATGGGAGATCGTAGGTTTACCCTGGGAATCATCTCTGTGTCACTGCTGGACAGAGGCACAACAAACTAATGGGCACAGTATTTTTTAACATAAGGGGTGGCGTAAGCCACAAAAACTCTGGGCTAGGCTTATAAATGCCTTAGGGCAGATAGCCTAGTATAAACCTATGAACCTATGAACCTATTACCTGCATTCATTTCTGAGTGCAGGTACTGAGCTAGACCAAGAATAGTACACTAAATCATTTTGGCAAATGCAGTATCAGCTTTCAGAAACTGAATGCCAGTGATGAGGATTGTGCCCCATGACATCCTGAGCCCCACCGTAGCTATGTCTCTGGTGTACGTGATGTGTGCACACCTTCACATCCTGTAATAGACTGGCATTCCATCCAGGATTATTTCCATGCCTTGTGCCAAATTAGAGCCAGGAAAGGCTTCAGTTCTACTGCAATCCTGAATACGCAGGAGAAAATGGAAAAATTAAAATTACATCTGCCATGTTAATAATAATGTACCAAAGTGACTCAAATGCACTAGTGGTTAACACAATGAACTGCACAGCTGAATATTTAGAGATATCTAGTAGTAAAGAACCGAGCAGAAAAAAAAATCACTTTCATAGATTAAAGAAGTTTCTGTTGGATGAGAAGTAACATATACTATACCCTTCTCTCCCCTTGGTCACGTGTTAGGCAGATGAGGATTTACCTTGCTGAGTACATACACTAGTAATGAAATAATGGAAACATAGCATGGAAACCATGATCTATGTTCTATTTATGCATGTATGAAATATGTTTTTAAGGCACATGAAGAATAAAGGAGTAATCTCATAAAATCAAAGAATATTAATTACTAGCAATCTCTCTTGAAGTTTCTAAGGTACCTACTCACAGTGATAGCAACCGTCGGTTAGTGATGGAACTGAAACCTGGGAGGTTTGAAGAAGAGAGGAGGAAACTGCAGAATATATTGCCTTTTCCTGGTAGAGGGTGGGTTAAGAGCCATAACACCAGCGGCACTTAGCAAGGCAAAGATAAAATATAGTGTGTGTGTAGATTAATTAGAAGACAAGAAAATCTAGTGATATGGAAAGCAACATGGTGCTATTGTATATGTAACTAATAAGGAACTACTTGGAAAAGTGCTGTACTGACATAGAATGAAGCTTCTTCCCTGTGGATCTTTAAAGTACCATAGCCAGTGCCACCCTACATGTAAAATGGAAGTCTGTTATTGGATGATCACTGCACTAACCCTGCCAGTAGTGTTAAGACTAATGCACATAAGTAATTATGAATCCAATTTGGCTGCGATTGCATGGTTATGTCAGGGATTGCCTTTATAGCAGAAATGGTTGCAAGACTTTGGAAAAACAGAAAATCAGCCATGAGGGCACTGCAGTCATGCAGCTCCCTACTACCTCTAAAAATTAAAACATAGCATTAAGTTATTTCTCCTAAAACACTGTTTTTTTCATATCATTTGCTGATATTCTGCCCATTCAGCCTTTTAGTACCCAAGCAAAAACACGGCCTACAGAAACAATGTTTTGATTAAATGAAACTTCATCACTTCTACTAAAATTGATCCAAACCGACAGCGAAGAGATGTATGAAGGATGTTACTTTTCTGAGGTGCCAGCCCTTCAGAATAGATGAATAATCATTAACTATGATTCCTTCTGCCTATCCCAGTTTTAGTTCATGTGGATATGAAAGATCTCAAAGTACTACTTAGATGATGTATAGAATTATTATTATTAAAGATAAAGACATCACAAGACAAATGGCAACTAAAAATGCAAATGCAGTTACTGGGACTTCCATTTACCATGTGTAGAAGCAATACCAAAAGTCCTGGGACTGTTTTATTAAAAAAAAATCTCTGTATGAGAACCTGCCACATTCTTAGCACATAAATGAGGAGTCTTACAGTAACCCGTACTCAAGAAGTACTCTTACTCATGTGTGCTAGCTCCAACATAAACCCTATCACTGACTAACCTTGGCCCTGACCTAAAAGTAAATAAGACACATGCACCTTGTACAAGTCCTACCCCTATCCCTAGCCCTAACACTTTACAAATGTGTGTCTTTGACATTGTTAGTTTCAGGATGTTTTACATTCCTGACAGAGAGATTTTTCAGTGTGCAATTTCCGGCATGTAAAAGTCAAGGTGAGTAACTTTACTACACTGTCAGTCACTGTGAATACCTTAGGAGGCAAGAGTGTATCTGTAACCTCTTTTTCAGGCCCCTAGTTCAGCCACATTCTGTCATCTACAGTATGGATAGATGGTACAGCAGAGAGTTCTTGAGTTTAATTGATGACCCTAATAGCTCTGAAATGTTCTCAAACTTAAAATGGAAATGCAGCTTATTTTTCAACATAAACAGAATGGGGATTTTAAGAGAAATTAATACTTTGTATAAAAGAGAAGGAATAACCAATCTTTTACAGGTGCTTAAGTTAGTCCATTGTACTTGACAAGTTCAGGGAATGTTCCCTTTTAAAGTTTTCCAACACTTTTAAACTCTTCAGCTTCTGCCTCAAAATAGCCCCAGAATTCAGATGTAATTTTTCTTCTAATTTCTGCCCCAAGCAGATATAAATGGTTCAGGAGCAATGTTTGTAGTAGCACTATCAGGACATTCCAATGATGATCAAAACACATCGTACTACAAACCCCTACTTTAAAGTCAAAACAAACAAGAAGGAGGCCAGGTGAAATGAATTAATCTAACTCCTTGCAGCTTCAGACATTCCAAATCCATTAACTTTCTCTAGGCTGTAAACAAGAGCTAATAGCATCACACACAATGTTGCCATCCATATATATATATATATATATATATATTTATATATATATATATATATATATGTATATATATTTGTATGTGTATATATATATATATATATATATATATATATATATATATATATATATATATATATATATATATATATATATATATATATATATATATATACATCGGTCTTTGGGGGTGTGGTGAAAGCCCCACTTATTTCCTTTAAAACATGAAAAAAACTACAAAAATTAGAAGTTATGTACTCACCATAACGTTCCATCTGAGTAGGTGACTTCATTTGGATGCAACCTGTGGGGTATCGGATCCGACCTCGGATCCGAGCCGGCATTTCAAAAGCTTAGGCTCCGAGCTCCTAGCTCCTCCCTCTACCCATAACCCCTTGCCAAGCCCTGACTGACCTCAGATTGAGTTTGCCTATATAATACTGACTACAGTACCTGAACAAAGCAAAAAATACTTGCTGTATAAAGGTCAGGGGGATGGAGGGATGGTTGCATCCAAATGAAGTCACCTACTCAGATGGAACGTTATGGTGAGTACATAACTTCTAAATCTGAAGTAGGCAGACTTCATTTGTCTGCAACCTGTGGGACAGAGTCCCCAGCTACCTGAATCTTGGGCCGTCATGGAAGGATGTTTGAGCACCGCTGAGCCAAAGGATGCTCTTCCTCTGGAAACAACATCCACCTTATAATGAGAAATAAAGGTATGAGGTGAGGCCCAAGTGGCTGCCGCGCAGATATCATCCAATGACACACGGGACTTAAAGGCGGCTGACGTGGAGACTGCCCTAGTAGAATGAGCCATAACCCTCTGAGGAGCAGGTCTACCTGAAGTGTCATAAGCCTGCAGAATACAATTAGCAATCCACCTCGATAGTGTGACTTTAGAAACTGCTTTACCCAAAGCAAATTTAGCAAAGGAGACGAACAGCTGATCTGATTGCCTGTGACCAGCTGTTCTGTGAATATAAAATCGTAATTGTCTATGAACATCCAAGGAATGCAGTTTGTATTCTCCTTTGTTTGCGTACTTGGGAATTAACACAGGTAAGTTGATTGATTGGTTGATATTAGATTCTGAAGAGACCTTTGGAAGAAAAGATGGATTGGTCCTGAGGCACACCCTATCTGGAAAGAAGGAAAGGTATGGCTTGACGCATAGAGCCTGAAGTTCAGACACTCTTCTGGCTGAAGTGATAGCTACTAAGAAGGCAGTCTTCCAGGAAAGGTACTTCAGGTCTGTAGACGCTGCAGGCTCGAAGGGAGGAGCAGTAAGGGCTTGCAGAACTAAAGATAGGTCCCAAGGTGGTACAATCTCTTTGACTGGAGGCCTCAACAAAAAATCCCTTTAAGAAAGGTTTGCACAATTTCGCCGTCATGAGGGAGCTGTCTCATGACCACCGTGATAATGAGCCATGGCCGCCAATTGTACCTTACTCGTGGAAGAACTTCCCCCTTGATGGAAGACGTCTGTTACAAAATCCAGCACTGCCGACATAGGTGCTGAAAAAGGATCCAAACTTTTCTGGACCGCCCAAATAGAGAATCTCTTCCATTTACTCCGATAAACCTGCCTAGTGGAAGGTTTATGAGCTGCCACTAGGATGGCCTTGACCGGTGACGAGATACCGGAGTCCTAATCAAGGATGGAACTGGAGCAGCCAAGCTGTCAATTTCAGGGTGCGTAGATTGGGGACCGAAATTCCCAGAGGATGGGAGATGAGATCCGGAATCGGATCCAGAATCCAGGGTGGATTCACTTTGTGAGACCATACAAAGGGGAACCAGGGTTGACGAGGCCAGAACGGGGCAATGAGAATCATTCTGCTCCCCAAACTGTTGGCTTTCTGCAGAAGCCTCTGCATTAGAGGTAGTGGAGGTAGGCATAAAAGAGACCGGGAGGCCAAGCATGCACCAGCGCATCTCTGGGGATTCCCTGGTGGGGAAGCAGAGCGAAGAAATTGTCGCATTTGGCGTTTGAGTGAGAGGCAAAAGATCGCAACAGGGTTGCCCCAAACGGCAAAAATCTTCTTCACTACCTGAGGATTGAGAGACCACTCGTGAGGGAAAGAATGGTGCGACTGAGTTTGTCCGCAAGGATGTTGGATTTTCCCGGAATGTGCGTTGCTACAAGAAAGCGTTTGGTGGAAATTGCCCATTCCCAGACTCTCATGGCCTCTCGACAAAGGGATAGGACCTGGTTCCTCCCTGTTTGTTGATGTACCAGACTACCGACATGTTGTCTGTCTGAATCACAATAGTCCCTGAAGGAAGAACGTGGTGAAGTGCTTGCAACGCTAAGAGCACCGCCCTCATTTCCAGGACATTTATATGCAACGAAGTCTCTGTGGAGTTCCACGTGCCTTGGACAATCTTCCCCGCAGAATGCCCCCACCCGAGGCAAGAAGCGTCCATGGTCACTGTGGCTCGGGAAATGCTGCACAAAAGGTCTCCTGTCAGAGGCTCCGGAGATCGAAGCCACCAAAGAAGGGAATCCTTGCATGCTTTGCTGACCGCTATCGGAGTGTTGAGAGAGGAACAGAGAGGGGACCACTAAACTTGAAGGGTCCATTGAAGAACCCGCATGCGTAGGCGCGCATGAATAAGAAGCGGGATAGCTGCCGCCATCGAACCTAGGGCCCTCAGAACCGAAGTTGCTGTCGGAAATGGTTGTAGGACCGCTGCGACATGACACTTCAGGTTGGAAATTCTGTCTGGGGTGAGGAAGGCTCGCATTGACCTGGTGTTTAGTCTTCCTCCTATGAAATCTATAACTTGTGTGGGGTGCAGTAAAGATTTCTCCCAGTTGACAGTGATGCCCAGCCTTGGGGCTATACGAAGGAAGTAGTCCCTGGCTGAGCACAGAAGATGCCTTGATGATGCCGTCAGGAGCCAGTCGTCCAGGTACGGAAAGACCTGTAATCCCTGGAGCCTCAGGTGGGCCGCTACAACAGCTAGAACCTTGGTGAACACCCTGGGGTCTGAGGTGAGACCAAAGGGAAGGACCCTGAACTGATAATGACTGGCTCCCAGCCGAGCGAAGAAACCTCCTGGACCGTCTGTCCATGCGAATGTGGTAGTACGCGTCCTTGAGGTCGATGGAGCACATCCAGTCGTTCTCCCTCAAGAGGGGGAGTATAGATTGAAGGGTGACCATCCGGAACTTTTGCTTGGTTACTGACAGGTTCAGCAGGGAAAAATCTAAGATCGGTCTTAAGTCCCCCGTTTTCTTTGGCACTAAAAAGAACCTGGAGTAAAACCCTGACCCGGTTTGATCTGGGGGGACGCACTGGATAGCTCTTTTTTCTAGCAGCTGTCCGATTTCGATAGCTGCTGCCTCCCTTTGGTCGGGTGGAACATCTGGGAGGCTGTGAGATCTGGGAACTTTGTACAGGGGAATTGTATAACCTCTGGATATCACGCGAAGCACCCAAAGGTCTGTTGTGATGGACTCCCAAGAAGTTAGGTGCCCCGAAAAATGCCCCCCGACTGCCTCCAGAGACGGACAGCCGGGCAACCCTTCAGGGCTGCTGCGTGGGTCTATCAGAGAAAGGTTCTCTGGACCCAAAGTTTCTAGGAGCCCCCCTGCCTCTAGGACGGCGACCTCCCTGTCCTCCTCTGCCACGGGAGGACTGGTTATCCGGAGCAGGTTGGGACTGCTGCGACTTCGGAACCACATCTTCTTCTGTCCCTTTTGGTTCTTGAGAAGGACCTCTGGGGAGCTGAGAAGCGGACTCCGCCGGCAGACAGCGTCTTCCCGTCCTTCTCGCTCTGGACTAATGTTTCGCGAACAGTTTTGCCAAACAAGGCAGAACCATCAGGGGCATTCGCGAAAGTCGCCTTGAAGGGCTCTGCGAAATCACAGTGGCAGAGCCAGGCCTGCCGCCTCATGACTAGGCCTGCTCCGCTGGCTCTAGCGGCTCCCTCGGTAGCGTGAGAAAGCAGCCGCATAGATGTGTTAGAAACTGCTCTAAGAGTGGCCATTCGGGTGGAGTATACCTGCTTGTCCTCACCCGACATGGACTCTGGGGGAGATGCAGCGTATTCTTTAATCAAATCCCGCTGCATCCTGATGACGTGTGCCATGTAGTTCAGCGCTCTCAAAGAGAAGGTTGCTGAACTGAAAACTCGCTTCCCAATGCGATCCATCGGCGGGACTCCTTGCCCGGAGGATGCATAGAGGGACTCTCCTGGGCCAATTCCCTCTTAGTGGCTGCAGCCATCATCATGGCATCTACTGGGGGGCCTTTGCTCCAGTGAGTGCGGTCCGCCGGAGGGGAAAGGATACGGTCAGGACGCTTGGGTACAGGCTCAATGGTGTCCGGATCCTTCCACGCTCTGATGGATATAAGGTCCACCAGAGGATCGGCAGGAGGGGACACCCAGGAGGTAGATGGGCCCGCCTCGAATGCCTCCAAGAACACAGACTCGTCTGAGGAGGCCTTGGGGGCAGACCACCCCCCCGATCCTCAACATTTCCATGATGTCTCCAAATGAGACGTCCTCAGGGGGTGACCTTGGGGAGCCTTCCCCTTCATCCAAGTCTGTGTCTTCGGTAACGGACTCGGGGGAGTCCATGTGCCTCCTTTTGCACTTACGCTTCCGAGGTACTTCTTCGGGGGGGCTGTCCGAGGAGTACTCTGCCGCAGCTGGATGTTCCAAGGGAACTACTTGGGACATTGAGGCGGGCTGTCCCTGGGACCGGCTGGTGGGAGCCTGGCCCAACTGCAAGGGAGTGCGGGATGGAGCCGTGGCAGGGACCGGGGGCCGGAAGTCCTCAACAGTGCCCTTTCCACTACGTCGAAGGCCGAGGGGAGCCAGCTCCTCTAAACCCCGAGACCCGCCCCCCACCCGGACCCGACGCACGGATCGGAGCCGAGACCGTCGGATCCGAGAGACCGGTGTGCTCCGACCTAGACTGGGCCGAAGACACACCAGCTCCCTCGGATCCGGGGCTCGGTCCTCAGCTCCGTGAGGTCGGGTCCGGTACCAAGCACTCAAGGGATGGGGCGGATCCGAGGTGCGCCCGACCTATCGGATCCGACCCACCCCGGATCCAACTCTGCCCGGCACCGACAGCTCCGAACCCATGGTGTGGGTCGGAGAAGGAGCCAAAGGGGCGAAAAAAGGGGCCGAAGCCCCTCCCGGATGGGGGGGGGGCTAGGAGCACTCCCATTTGCATTTGGGCCTGGATGAATTTCCTCATCATCCGGTCCATGTCTGCTTCACTCATGGAGAAGGTCGATCTAGTCGAGGCCACCGAAGCGGATCTAGAGAGCCGCCTTGGGGACCTCGCTGAAGGGCTAGCCTCCTCCTCCTCGGGCCCAGGAGAGAACCGAGGGGAGTGGAGCCGAGGAGGAGGGAAGCTAGAAGGCACAGGAGAGGCCGCTTGGATGGAGGAGCCGAACTAGAGGTTTCAGCTCTCCGTTTGTGGTGCCTCTCCTGTGCCTCTCCTTCTTTCTCTCCCTAGAAGACTCTCTCTCCTCCGGCATCTTAGAGGGAGGTTGAGTCCCAGCCGGTGGAGGAGAGCCCACAGCAACTGTTTGCTGTGTAGAAGGGCAGAAGCGGCGGTATCTGGAGGGAGAAGTCCGCCAGAACCAGCTTCGACCTCCGCTCCTCAAAGCTCGGGGTTGAACCCTGCACACATGGTACAACCAGATGACAGGTGTTCAACCCCAAGCATTTGACTGAGTGTGGCCATCCGCTGGGGACAGCTTATGGCCACACTCGGTACATTTAGAGAATACTGCCTTATGGGCTTCAGACATGTTAAGCCCTAACAGGCCTAAAAACACACACACACACACACAAACTACGCAAAACCTGAGAAAAAATTAAAAGATAGAAAGAGGAAAGCCTAACACAAACACTTCTAACTAATTAAATTAAAAAAGTTAAATTTTTTCAAAATTTTCCTGTCAGAAAACTTATCTGCACTAGGAGCTCAAGGAATCCGTCGCAACTTGAAAGCGGCAAACGAAATCTGGGGTCAGTCAGGGCTTGGCAAGGGGTTATGGGTAGAGGGAGGAGCTAGGAGCTCGGAGCCTAAGCTTTTGAAATGCCGGCTCGGATCCGAGGTCGGATCCAATACCCCACAGGTTGCAGACAAATGAAGTCTGCCTACTTCAGATCTACACATTATAAACGAAAATAGGTGGGGGACTTCGCCCTCGACACCCCCCCAATGTGGGGGCCTATGCCCCCCCACACCCCCTAACTATATATATCAACTCCAGGGTTGCACAACATTGGGGTGGGGGCAAATCCCAGGTTTTTGCCTTGAATACTGGTTGTCAATCAAATGGGCTGTTGACCAAATGAATGTCAATCAAATGGTCTGTCGATCATATGAAATAGACCCATATATATATATATATATATATATATATATATATATATATATATATATATATATATATATATGTGTGTGTATATAAATATGTATTTGTTTGTGTCTTTTGGCTTTTCCTGGTTAGGGGTCGCCACAGCGGAACTCCGGTCCGCTAATGATTGGTAGTAGATTTTACATACTGGCTTGCCGGGCCTAACACACAACCTTCAACAAAGGAACGCCCATTCATGCATGTCGATACACAGAAGACGCTCTAACTGAGAATCGAACGGGCAACGTCTAACTGTGAGGCGACAACGCTACCGCAGCACCACCACCACAGTACAACTATATTTATATATATATATATATATATATATATATATATATATATATATATATATATTATGTATATAAATATATATATAAATATATAAATATATTTTGCATGACAGAGGAAACTGTGTATATATATATATATATATATATATATATATATATATATATATATATATATTTATATAAAAACACACAGAGACAGCTTATGATGAAATGGGGCCCTAAGCAGGATAATGAACCAGCCATGCACCCCCAACACAGCCATTCCTGTGCCCCATTAGTTGGCTAGCTCTCAACACTTACCATAGACACTGTTCAAAACTATCAGTCTGCATACTATTTTCTTTTTTACTTTTATAATGAAGACAAAGATGAGAATTTAATTCAAAAATTTATTTCAAATTTTATAGCACAAACACTGATGGCCATTTGCTAAACAAAACAGTTGTACATTGAAAAAAGCCATAGCATGTGCATGAGTAAACATCTCTTCCCTTGAAGCTCACATTCATTGAAAATGTATCTGGACAGTAGTGGATTAAGTGTACCTGGCTCTCAGGGCTGTTTTCATACCTTGAGCCTTCTGCATACATTTTTAGGATCATTCATAAATGTATGCGTTCTTTGATTCATCTTCCTGAATGTTTAAAATTATATTTCTTGTTTAATACAGCAACTTTTATTAGAGTGCATTTTAAATTTGTAATTTGAACATTTTTTTCCAGTA
Organism: Protopterus annectens; assembly: GCF_019279795.1. Taxonomy (NCBI): domain Eukaryota; kingdom Metazoa; phylum Chordata; order Ceratodontiformes; family Protopteridae; genus Protopterus; species Protopterus annectens. The sequence goes on from NC_056743.1 coordinate 978,009,184, forward strand.
AGCAGTGAAACAAAATGTATGAAGCAATAATGACAACCACCTTAGAATGACAATTATAATAACTGGAAGTATAAATATTAAAATGTAATTGAATAAAAATATGTGCTTCCAACATTAATGTACTTACACCATTAACAATTATAACATGGAAAAAGTACCTTTCTCACTATATTTAACCACGAGTCTATATTATATTTTCGAAAGTTTCAAACATCGAACACCATATGGTTGACACCATATGAGCGATGTTTGAAATTTCGAAAATATAATAAAAAAAATATAAAAAACTATACTTACCTAAATGCTGTAGGCAGGGGGGCAAGCCTTCCTGCGCCCCCGCCACCCCTGCTACTTAAATATTCCTACTCTGAGATCGCACTGCATTGAAGTAAAGGGAAAATATTCCCTACATCAATTTCCATGTTGCGCGCACAACATTTCAACGTCTCGACCAATCGGGTTCGCTCAATACACGTTCACCGTTTACAATTTTCAATCACGCGATAGGAACCCTTTCGCCTCCTTCTTAGACTTTCCATTTGGTTCCAAAATACATTTTAAATTGGATACTCTTGTATATGTGAATTTAGGAGTGTTCCCCAAAATTGTTATATTGTCAGTACGCATTGGACAGAGGATATCATTTCACATTTCTTTCTCATTTTGCTAATAAAGTGTTATCAAACAGGAATAACAAGTGTTCCCAGTTTTAAGATTTGGTTTAACATTAATGATACATTCTACTGATAGTTCTACTGATAATGTGAGTCACAGTACTACTTTTAAAATTCACTTCAGTTTGAATAGTCACATGGTCAAGCAGGTAATTATTTCAAATTGTAAGGTTATCATGGGTAATGCAGATATGTTAAGAATTCTGGGTAAGCCTGGGATTACTGTCTGGTGAAATAATTTGTCAGAGTCAAACAGAAGACAAATGAAGGCTGTGGAATCAATCTATGTACAACAGAAAACAATTTTTTTAAGAGCTCATAACCTTACTCATCCGCACTAAATGCTAGACAAACTGTTGCAACCCAAACACAGTGCATTTCACACCTAAGTGGTTTCTAGAAGCATTAAAGAAGGAATTACTGATAAAAGCAAAGAACTATCTACTCCATTTGCTCCAGAACTTAGCAATATCAGTGAACACTACAAAGTCACAGGTGAAGCAGTCACAAGCCACCTAGATGCAAATATTTGCATTACCAGTCTTCCATGCACAGATACTGAAAATTCTGTCTAGCATGTGACATCCTCTAAACATTTCAAATGTGATGTCTCTTTGCTTCCTCACTGTCTGTGTCTTATGGCAGTGACAGTTTTTTTTTAACACCTGCATTGTATTATCACTTAAGACATAGACAAACATACATTTATATAAAAGAAAACAAGATTAATATGTTCCCAGTTACAAGCATTATACATCACATATATTATTTGTGTAACTATTATCAATCCAACATTACATAAATTGCTCAATTCCTGCCTTCCCTTTAATGTCACTCCTCATCTAAAACATTATTCTGCATGTATTTCTTCCCAACATTTCCACTTTTTATGTAATTTGCTGCTACCCTTTTTTAAAGATCCCACATTTCTTTTATTTCTGTTACAATATTCAATACTTCAAATACAATGGGTTTAGACTGATTTCCATTTTCTAGTAACTGCTTTTTTCACAGCTACCAGAATAAAATGTAACAAGGCCTTACTATGTCCAGGGAATTCAGATCCTATATCTCAGCTCAAAAAGTAATTGTCATACTTGTACCCATTTGACCACCCAATACATCTGATAGAGGATTGTGCAGTGAATTTTTAAAGTCTGGCAACTCATTACACTCCCAAACATATATTCCCAGTTATCTCTTTCTTCCTCACCATACCTCCAACATTTGCCATTTACCTGAGGAAGAATTCTTTGAAGTCTGCTTGGGGTATAAAAATACCAATCCAAACACTTCCAAGCAAAAACCCTAAATCTTCTGGCATATTTGATAGCCATACATATGTCCTCCCATTGTTTCCTTCTGAATTGCTTAACCAATATCTCTTCCCAATCTCTTTTAACCTCCTCTGACTGATTCCTATTGTTATTGTGCAATATTGTATATGCCTTACTAATTATACCCTTTTTAACAGCAGCTTCTGTTCTAGAGACAACTAGAACCACTACCAGAGCAGGTCTTTCAGTTAGGATTCATCAATCCCCTTTTGTTTGCCTATACTCTATCAATCCCTGATGTGGAAGACAGTCTGTAGCCTGATGTCCAAATGTCTCCTTGGCCTTTCCCCATTCTGTTACCTTTCCCTCTCTAGTTCTTTGCGCCCAGTGCCTTGGTTCCTATTCCAGTCTTTTTCCAATAATTTCCAGCTCCATCTTGCCTATTGTCTGCACCCATAATTGCAGTCATCCCTATCAACATTTTCCCCTTCAAATTAGGTAATGCTAAACTACCTTGTTCTATTGGAAGGATTAGCTTAGCCCACTTGAGCCTTGCCCTGTTCCCCTCCCAGATAAATTCCTTCAACCCTTTATTAGTTGTCTACATCTTCTCCTGTGGTTGATAAAAATGTGCCTGACCTGTACCTAAAACTAAAGGGACTAAAAACATTCCACTGCTTGTTTATTTCTATCCAAATTGATAAACAAGAGTCTCCAGTTTCTCAGTTTTTGTATTGTCTTTCGTTTAGTCTCTTCACACATATCTTTAGCTGCCATAACAGAATATTTTTAATCCATACTCCTAAGTACTTCATTTTGTCATGTCCCTATAAATATGGGTACTGCTGAACCAATTCATGTGTGGGTGCATAGTTTACATCTATAACCTGTGTTTTATCTTTATTAATTTTATATCCTGAAAATACTTGAAACTGTCTCAAAATGTTCCACAACACTGAAATGTCCCTTTTTGGTTTTGCCAGGTATAATATAGTATTCCCCACAAATAAAAACAGGTTTTCTTGATTACCACACCAATCATAGGCACTGGAAGCTGTTGAAGACTGGGGGGTGGAGGGTGAGAGGGGCACTTAGTGATCTAAAAAGGGCAATTATTTATAACTATTTATTACCACAATATAGGTTCCCTTGGAGGACATTTTAAGCTTATCCAATTCCCTTTTGGTGCTTGAATTAACATTTTCTGATTGGTCTTACCTATCCTGTGGCAGATAATTGTATATTAGCCCTAGTGAGAATAGCTATGATCATACCATAGATCAATGCACCTTTGTCCCTTCTCTCACCAGAAACTCAGCAACAATACGAATCCCAAGTTGGTTCCTGAGAAGCAGGAAAGAGTCTCTTTGGTTATCAGTAGTCTCATCCGAGCTGTTGCAGGGCTCTTTAGGCTTGTTTTAGCCTTCCCACAGTAAATGCCCTGGATAGCATGTACTGCAGCTCAGCTCAGAACAACTAGGCTGTACAATGGTGTATAGTAAAACCTAAAGAGGCGTCCACCAAAACAGCAACCAGATGAATCATGTAAGTCACATTCACACTTCCCAATCAGATATGGTCAAGAATCAATGTCCTTGTCTTACTAGGAGCAAAACAATAGCACTAATCCTAAACTGGCTCTGAAGAAGCAGTTTCCAGACTTTCAAGAGACTGGTAATCCCTGGGAAGACTTGGAAATAATGCCCCTCTGCTCTTTTTCTTATCATAACAAAACAGAAGCACTCATCTCAGCTGATTCCTGAGAAATTGTTTATAGGCTCTCCGTTTATGAGTATTTCTGCCTCAGATGTTGCAGATTCTAAAAAAGGAGGATGAAAAATTGGTTAACATGTTAAGGATTTCTGTATGCACTAAATAGGGGTGGAGAGCAAATGAAGCTTTAACAGTCAGTGGAGGTGGTCTTCACAGTTTAATATTCTAGTGCTTACAAGTGTGAGTGAATGAGATGAGAGTGACAGGAGCTTCCAAAGTGAAATATGCAATACAAGAGGGCACTCAGCAACCACTGAATTTAAAAGCATATCACAATCAAAGAGAGTGCTTGGGTGGGAAAAATAGTCACACAACAGCAACAGTCAAACTCTCAAAACATAAAACATTTTTTATTCTACTTACCTTAAATAAAAGTAGTACTTCTCAACTCCTCTCAAAAATCAACTAGATTTAATCTATTTGCAGTTAGAGAACAGAAAACATAACTGTTCTAACTGTCCCTAACCAAGAACTTTTAAAATATTAAAGTAAATCAAGTTTTAATAAAAGGAGGAAAAGAATACAAACAATCCAACTGGAAAACCTTAAATGAAAGACTTCGAAATGTTCACACATCAGTAGGAGTCACAGTCAGTGGCAGCTAAAGAGCAGGGCACCATAACAAGAAGCTAAATGCAGGGCACCATAACAATCAGCTAAATGCAGGGCACCATAACAAGCAGCTAAACAGCAGGTCATCATAACAAGCAGCTAAACAGCAGGGCACCATAACAAGCAGCTAAACAGCAGGGCACCATAACAAGCAGCTAAAAGGCAGGGCACCATAACAAGCAGCAAAATGCAGGGCACCATAACAAGCAGATGAACAGTAGGGCACCAGAACAAGCAGCTATAAAGCAGGGCACCATAACAAGCAGCTAAATGCAGGGTACCATAACAAGCAGCTAAATGGCAGGGCACCACAACAAGCAGTTAAACAACAGGGCACCATAACAAGCAGCTAAACGGCAGGGCACCATAACAAGCAGCTAAACAGCAGGGTACCATAACAAGCAGCTAAATGGCAGGGCGCCATAAAAAGCAGCTAAATGACAGGGCACCATAACAAGCAGCTAAATGGCAGGGCACCATAACAAGCAGCTAAACAGCAGGGCAAATTAACAAGCAGCTACACAGCAGGGCACCATAACAAGCAGCTAAATGGCAGGGCATCATAACAAGCAGCTAAATGGCAGGGCACCATAACAAGCATCTAAATGGCAGGGCATCATAACAAGCAGCTAAATGACAGGGTACCATAACAAGCAGCTAAACAGCAGGGCACCATTACAAGCAGCTAAACAGCAGGGCACCATTACAAGCAGCTAAATGGCAGGGCACCATAAGAAGCAGCTTAACAGCAGGGCATCAATACAAGCAGCTAAATGGCAAGGCACCATAACAAGCAGCTAAACAGCAGGGCACCATAACAAGCAGCTAAATGGCAGGGCACCATAATAGGCAGCTAAATGGCATGGCACCATAGCAAGCAGCTAAACAGCAGGGCACCATTACAAGCAGCTAAACAGCAGGGCACCATAATAAGCAGCTAAATGGCAGGGCACCATTACAAGCAGCTAAATGGCAGGGCACCATAACAAGCAGCTAAACTACAGGGCACCATAACAAGCAGCTAAATGGTAGGGCACCATAACAAACAGCTAAATGGCAAGGCACCATTACAAGAAGCTAAACAGCAGGGCACCATAGCAAGAAGCTAAATGGCAGAGCACCATAACAAGCAGCTAAATGTCAGGGCACCATTACAAGCAGCTAAACGGCAGGGCACCATAACAAGCAGCTAAACAGCAGGTCACCATAACAAGCAGCTAAAGAGCAGGGCACCATTACAAGCAGCTTAATGGCAGGGCACCATTACAAACAGCTAATTGGCAGGGCACCATTACAAATAGCTGATAAGCAGGGCACCATTACAAGCAGGTAATTGGCAGGGCACCATTACAAGCAGCTGATCAGCAGGGCACCATAACAATCAGCTAAATGCAGGGCACCACAACAAGCAGCTAAATTACAGAGCACCATTACAAGCAGCTAAACAGCAGGGCATCATAACAAGCAGCTAAACAGCAGGGCACCATTACAAGCAGCTAAAAGGCAGGGCACCATTACAAGCAGCTTAACAGCAGGGCACCATAACAAGCAGCTAAACAGCAGGGCACCATTACAAGCAGCTAAAAGGCAGGGCACCATAACAAGCAGCTAAACATCAGGGCCCATAACAAGAAACTAATGGCAGGGCACCATAACAAGCAGCTAAATGGCAGGGCATAATTACAAGAAGCTTAATGCAGGGTACCATAACAAGCAGCTAAATGGTAGGGCACCATAACAAGCAGCTAAATGGCAGGGCACCATTGCAAGCAGCTAAATAGCAGGGCACCATAACAAGCAACTAAACAGCAGGGCACCATAACAAGCAGGTAAATGGCAGGGCACCATAACAAGCAGCTAAATGGCAGGGCACCATTACAAGCAGCTAAACAGCAGGTCACCATAGCAAGCAGTTAAACAGCAGGGCACCATTACAAGCAGCTAAATACCAGGGCACCATAACAAGCAGATAAACAGCAGGGCACCATAACAAGCAGCTTAACAGCAGGGCACCATAACAAGCAGCTAAATGGCAAGGCACCATTACAAGCAGCTGAACAGCAGGGCACCATAACAAGCAGCTAAATGGCAGGGCACCATAACAAGCAGCAAAACAGCAGAGCATCATAACAAGCAGCTAAACAGCAGGGCACCATAACAAGCAGCTAAACACCAGGGTACTATAACAAGCAGCTAAACGGCATGACACCATAACAAGCAGCTAAACAGCAGGGCACCATAACAAGCAGCTAAATGCAGGGCACCATAACAAGCAGCTAAATGGCAGGGCACCATTACAAGCAGCTAAATGCAGGACACCATAACAAGCAGCTAAATGGCAGGACACAATAACAAGCAGCTAAATGGCAGGGCACCATTACAAGCAGCTAAATGGCAGGGCACCATTACAAGGAGCTAAACAGCGGGGCACCATTACAAGCAACTAAATGGCAGGGCACCATAACAAGCAGCTAAATGGCAGGGCACCATTACAAGCAGCTAAATGGCAGGGCATCATAACAAGCAGCTAAACAACAGGGCAAAGCACCATAACAAGCAGCTAAATAGAGCACATAAAAACATCTTCTTACAGTGGTTGACTCTGACTCTGGCAGCTGTGTTTAAAAGCATAGTTTTATTCCATGCACTTTTTTTTTCAAAATCACGTTAGAGTGTAAAAGACGCATGAGTCCTCTGTTGGGTCCTCCTCCCTCCACAGCTGTAAAAACGGTGGTTGTTCCTTCCCCCTCACCACATGGGTCAGGTGCCTATGATGCAAATTATATCCTTGCATTTATGATCCCCTTATTTTCTTTGTCAGTGGCTATAAATATTAAGCAATTGACAAAGGGTAAAAAGGACACCCCTCCCTGGTTCTCCTGTTCAGACACAACTTGGCAGAGAAGAACCCTCCAACTTTAATTTCTATCTCTGATCCCTTGAGTATCCTCTAAATTGTCCTTATTGTTTCACAGGGAGTGCAACTTACTCTGTCAAATGCTTTCTCTGTATCAAAACCCACCAACAACAGTGCTACTCTTATATTCTGCTTCCCTCTGCATCACCAGTGTTCTATTAATGCTTTCTTCTGCTTTATGAGTATAATATTCTGCATTGTCCCAAACTGACAGCTGCACCACACCCACACATAAAGTGTTACTTGATTAAGACAAGGGCATTAATCCAGGCATTCACCTTTGCAAAAGTAAGAGAAAATGTCTCATCTCTACACATATTATAATCAGTGCACTTTTACACCTAGTGAGCACATAGGAAAGTGTGATTTCTCCAGTGGCATCCAGGGATTGCTTGTTGGCAATGTCTCTTGTAGAAGTAGGGATGACCAGTGGAGACAGCCCACTGTACACCCCCTTCAGCTATATGAGCCAGGTCTTCATATGGAATATAAGGCTTAAGTGAAAACACTTAAACCACCCCTGACTGATGTCTAAATTATGGCCCCTCCTAGTTGCTCCTTGCTGTGGTGAGGGAGAACAAATAGGGTGAGTGGCCAAGAGGGGCTAATACCTAACAGGTAGTGGGGCAAAGATTGTCAAAAAAGTATATCAAGAATATTGACATTAAACTATCAACAGTAGCCCCAAACTATAACCATAAATAAACCTATTACTACATATACAAAACATTCTGAAAGATACACACACAAATGCCAGTATCATAGTAACTGGTGAGCATAACAAAACCTGAACCTCATACATGTAACATACACACTGACCCCAGTAAATCCTGCATACAGAGTTGCTGTAATGTGACAACAGGGACAGTCCGTAGTAACAAAACATGTGAGGGAGAGTTAAAACAGAAAGAAGCCTAACATCAAAGTCCATAAGGCAGAAAGTGTGGCCTGGCAGCCCCAGAACATTACATTAATCAGTCACAGCAGTGTTTGTAAAATAAACATATGGCTTACTGACATTGTAAGGAGGTTTTTTCCTGCAATGTCATGATTTCCTAGGGCAAACTAAGGTATATCTTAACTACATTAAAAGGGATTAAATGTAATTATGACATGGTTATTGTTCAGAGTGGTGTCAAATTAATCTAAGGAAAAATGCTTAAAAAACAGAATATACAAAAATAGGAATATAAAATAGTGTTCTAAACAGAGAACTACCAAACTGTGGCAACTCTTTAACTATTAGTCTATGGCTACTACTTTATTTGTTTATTGAACAAAATATTCATAGATTAGTACTAATATAACTGCCCTTGCAAGTCATTTTAAGCGTAGCCAATTATCCCTTGTGAGGCTCAAACCCTGCAGTTTGTGTTTGCAAGGCAAACACCTTAACCATTAGGCCACCCTCCCAACCCAATCTGAATTGTTTGCATTTGAATTTGTGAGGGGGGTCATGTGATCCAAATGGCACATGACCTTTATTGTCATGTGATTTTTCATTGTTTAAAGCTGAGTTATTTGGTTTGTAACTATTCTAACAAAGTCTCAGCATAAAAAAATGCATAATCAAATTAAAATTGCAGTGTCGGAAGAACCTGTTTCACATTTTTTTACGTTAATACTAAACATAATTACCAGTAATAGAAAAAGGTGAGAGATACATTGCATAAGATGTCACAAGTGAGTAGAATAAACTTTCCCCTACAGCCAGAAGTCAGCCATATACTTTATTTAAAAATAATCTTCAACTGGAATTCATAGCTGAGGGATGCCATGCTAATTATTAAGAGTTCATTTCTTGGGGCAGTTCATATTTAGGAAGACATGCATTATAAGTTCATAGATGTTTACTAGGCTATAGCTTTATAGGTGTTTACTAGGCTAATGACCACAAGGGCCTTTTTAAGCCTAGCCAGGCATCCCAAATCTCTGACAAGTTCTGATACCCTTGATAAGTGTAAGCAGGGGCCTGGGGGATGAACCATTTACAATGTATCTATGTCCATTAGAGACATAGGTGCCAAACCAGGGATGAATTTCCATTATCCCATCCAATTGTCCAAGTTGCACTTGAATTGGGTTAGGGAGGACCTCTGCTTCACATGGATGGGGATCCTGTTCCATATATGGATAGTCTCTGGGATACATACCTATCTCTCCAGCAGGTCCTATTTATATCACAATCACATTGTCTTTGAATGACCACACCTCACTTGGCACTAATCAGTACTGTACCATGATGTGTTCCTCTTTCAGTCACAGTCTCAATATTTCTAGAAAGTAGAAAATACCAACATGGACTTATAGCACTGAAATTTCTTGAAGGGCATTAGTTTTTAAGTTTGACACTGTACCCATTAACCTGTGAACATATAATCAGATATTCTTTGTTGCTCCAGGTTTGCTGATAACCCCATCTTTGTTTCAGGTATGTAGGTTAAACTATCATGTAACAGACATGGCCTTTCTGCCAAGCATGTTTCCCGCTAGAAATGTGATGCACTGTTTTAGTTTATTTCTTAATAAACTGAGAAAAACTGTGCCCTCAAAAAGGTGTTTGTTAGATAAATATATTGTTGCTCATTTAGCCACAGTGTGAAAAATGAAATAAATTCTTAAATGTACTGTAAAAATAAAGTGTATTTTATCTTTCTTTCAGTGCGGATTCTTCAAGCGGACCACACCCCAGGACAAAGTCCCTCAGTATCATGCAGTGAAAATCCCTAAAGAAGATCGTCAGCAGTACAAGGAAGAAAAAACAGGGACCCTACAGAAGAAGGACTGGGTGACAAACTGGAATGAAAATGATGGCTACTTATAAATTCACATATATTAAACATTTGACCTGATAACAAGTCCTCCACCCCCAGAAAACATGTATCTTGGTTTCTGATAACTAAAGACAAACAGAAAGAATTGCCAAGCTGATAATATATTGCTTCAGCAGCATATGGACTTAAAATGGAAATATGTGGGTGGCATATTTAAGAGAAATGATGATATTCTGCTAAGTAAAGAAGAAGAACTGTATCCTGGGTGGTGGATTCACTTGAAGTGTTAGATGACCTGAGAAAAAGCTTGGGGGAGTCAAGGTCTACCCTGCAAAATGTTATGAGCTCTGGTGAGCTGTTGGACTCATTTCCCTGTCATTTCATCAATCTCTGTTATTTGGGAAAGGTAGAGGTTAATTTCGATATGTGACATTATCATAACTAGCTACTGAGAGCTGACAGTGAATGTACAGATTGTTTCTTTTATGTGCATATTTGTAGGAAGATGTGTTTTGGTACAGGACAGCCCATGATTTTTGAAACATTTGCATAGATTATCTTTAAATCCTTTTGCCAGATGCAGAATTTATTCCTATCACTGAAACAGTGTCATTTCATGCATGTATTCCAGCATCAGGAATAGAACATAAAGCTATTGGTTGATAGGGTATACCTTCTGTTTGTGTGAGTGAGGTGAAAAGGATTGTAGAGGGAATGATACAATCACAAAAAAATGTATGAAGTACTGTAACCAAAACTGTTAGCTTTACCTGTTACAGACAGTCAGAAATGGAATGTTGAATACCCAACTAAATGCACTAAAGGCTTTTGGTTTAGTATGGGGACAGTTATATTCCGAATCTGTAAGGTTACCTTGTACTAAATGTCCATCTCTCATTTAGCAGTTCTAGTGGCAGAAGCAGACACAGTTAAAATAGTCTGTGGTGGAATCATTGCACTCTGGAAGGTGCTAGAAAGATTGAATTAAGGAGGAACACATATTACTCATTAGTGGTGTTGATTACTGCCCATTGTCACTCTTCTTACATTTGTCCTGTCCTCTTGTTTGTAACATTATTCCCAAAAGAATTTTCAGCTAACCTAACAGTGTAGTCGTGGTATTACCACTCCCAAAACTACCAACCTGAATTCAAGGACAAACGGCCATGCTTAGGAGGAAGCAAGAGATTTCCAGAACATACTTTAACTCCTCCTGGACAAATATTCTAAACCACTGTTACATGCCTACCACCTGCTTAGCCAAAATGTGCAGAAAGTCGCCACTATGTCTTGTCATTTCAGTAATCTTTCTACAGTCCTGAAAAGAATGCAATATTTATTTGGAAGTAATTTGTGGACCAGTATGAATGAGAAATAACTTGTAACTAAATATACAGTCAATGCTTAATGGAAGAAATACATTTGACCAGGGTTACTTGAGAGTGTCACACATCAGGAATGGCATCTTTTTTTGTCAAAAATTTACATTCATTTCTTTACTTAGAATCAGACACATTTTGCTCATTTTTTCATTACATTTTGTTCCAAATCAGTACATTTTAAAAGCATTTTAATGAGTTTTAAATAAGGTATCCTATTGTTGCGTGTTTTGTAGTTTAACACTTTTTTTCTGCCTAATTAGTTCTTTTCACTTTGTCAAATGAAGCTCCATTTTAAGACACACAGATTTTTTTTTTATGATAATAGCACAAACCAGTTTGCATTTTGTCAAGACAGAGACATTATAACCTGTCTTTACATATTTATTATGGGGGTATGCATAGTTGCAATGAAAATTGGCACAAAAGCCACCAAACACAACTTTTTAAAGTATTGTTTCACTAAAATAAACATTGCTAAAAATATAAACATGCTCTCAACATTCCCACTTCCTTGCTAACTAATTTAATCATCCTTGAGGTCACCAAATCTTAAAAAGAAACAAAAAAAAAACAAAGAAATCTTCTTACCCGTAACAGCCCTGAAGTTCATAGAAGATTAACAAACTGCCATTTTTGCATCAATCTATCTATTGGTGTTGCAACACAGAAGTGGTTTCTGCATGATTATTTATCATTATCAAGGGCACAGGCTTCTAAAACCTTGAAATGATACCCCATTAATTTAAAACGCAGAAAGGTAAAGGTAACCATTGGTCAAAATCAGATAGCAAAATGCTTTGAGTTTTTCTGTCTTACTAATATGGCCCTGTCTACAAATGTGTTAAAACTGGCCTTTAAGATCTAACATGTTTCTTAAAGTTTTTGTTGCATTAATAACAGCTTCAATTGTTAACTTAGAAACATTTTAATGCAGTTTTGATATTCTGCTGTTAAGACTAAACTAAGCAAATAATAATACTACAAAAGCAGTAGTCTAAACAAGCTACTGATATGAAACAGTCTGTCAGTAGTCAAGTGGCTTGAGCCAACTAAAAGATTATATTTTATGTACAGTTTTATTTTCCATAGTTAGGCTTACACTTAAAAGATATCATTGTGATACCTTGCACTACTGAATTTTAACTTTTGTTTATTTTTATTCCAATTTATGGAATTTCATTATCTGTTTTGTTTTCAGGGTTCCCTGTTATCTAGTAACCATATTTGGATGCAGTTTAGCCAACACAGAGGTTATCATTAGTGACTACTGTTAACTCCATATGCTGTGGCAAATAATACATTGAGCAGTGCCTGTCCTGTGGAGTACTGTCAGTGGTAATACTGTCAGTGGAATACCGTCAGTGGTAATACTGTCAGTGGGAATACCATCAGTGGAATATCAGTGGAATACTGTCAGTGGAATACTGTCAGTGGTAATACCATCAGTGGAATACTGTCAGTGGTAATACCGTCAGTGGGAATACCGTCAGTGGGATACTGTCAGTGGTAATACCATCATTGGGATACTGTCAATGGTAATACAGTCAGTGGAATACCGTCAGTGGTAATACTATCAGTGGTAATACCGTCAGTGGTAATACCATCAGTGGAATACCATCAATGGTAATACCGTCAGTGGTATATTAGAACACTACAAAAATCTGCATTTAGACGATGTTCTTCCTTCTCTGCAGGATATCATCATGGTTCCAGCCAACGTTCTCTCTACCTGTAGTCAGTCAGGTGAAGGGGGCACAGTGAAGCACACGTTCCTCCCTTCTCAAAGAAGATCCATCAGCAGTACTGAGTCCCCTCCAGACCCTGATTACTGGACAACGAGTTGTACTTCTTCGGCTGTACTGATGGGCCAACTCAGTTTTTACTTTGTCTAATGTATGCATGAACTCAGATTCTGACTTTTTTGAACCATTAATTCCCAAGTACAGGACAGGTACCATGTACAGGGACAGAAAGAACAGAAATGAGCAGGGTTTGAAAGTCTGTTTTTCTCTTTTAATGTGAAGTGCCTTGTTCCATCTTATCCCACTACCTGTTTACCTGTGCTTTACAATTTTAGTGATTTTTACAAACATTAAAATCCAGCAATGAGTTGAATTAGTACTATTTTGTTACAGATGTAAATATACATTTACCAGTGAAGCATTCTGCCCACATTAACAAAGCAAGGAAATATTTATACTTCTGTCTTTTGATGTTTCAGCTGACTTCCATTATGACTCTTTATTTTATGTTTACACAATGCTGTTTGCCTTTATCTCCATTGCTTTGTATGCTCTGCAGTTTGATTGTCTGTGACATTCTTTGCTATTCACATATATTGAATTTGATCCTATGACAAAATCAGTGGAAAGCAGAATGTCATCTCCTGGTATTAATGGCACACTGGGACAGATTTGTGTAAGTAGTTAGATGTCAGATGACAAGATGATAAGCAAACTGGTAAATAAATAATATTTATTTTCTGACATAGTCCAATCTGCCACAACTATGAATACTGCAGAATGCATAACAACAAAAAATCTAAATCCTGTTATTGCATCAGTTAAAGGCTAAAACACTGATGGTAAGTACAGGTAAAACATGTTTTTTATGCTAATAATGCTCTGCAAATGACCTACCTATCTTTCCACAGAATGTTTTTCCTTTATGCATTGCTCATTCTAATCATGGGCAGAAAAAATGAAAGCAGCTAAAACAAAATAGAGAACATGCAACTGCTACTGCTCTGCAGTGAGAAACATTTCTGTAAAATTAACTTATTTTTCCTTCATCAGCTTCCAGCACTCTACTTATTAGACTCATGGGGCATTTTCTGTGAATAATAGCATCTTGTTTAATCGACATTTGATTGTTAGGCCCCAAAATATCTAAAACATTAGTGGGCTGCTCCTCAAAACAACAACAATCCCAAGACTGAAACACACACACACACACACACACACACACACACACACACACACACACACACACACACATATATATATATATATATATATATATATATATATATATATATATATATGGGTCTAGGACATTTCACTGAATGCACATTTCACTGAATGTCAAATTAGTGTGCACTTTTCATTGGAAGCTCAATTAACTGAAAACTCAATTCACTGAAACACATTTCACGGAAAGTTATATATGGCCTTTTCCCCACTGTAGTGCGACCCTGGAGTTAGTATATATAGTAAGGGGGTGTGGTTTTAAATATTTTGAACTATGTACATGGATACTTGCAATTCTAATATATTTCTCTTTTCCGAACATAATATATACATAAATATGTGGGGGACTCTGCCCCCCCACACCCCCCTATGTGGGGGGCAGTGTCCCCCACACCCCTTACTATATATACTTACTCCAGGGTCGCACTACAGTGGGGAGAAGGCCATATATAACTTTCAGTGAAATTTGTTTCAGTGAATTGAATTTTCAGTGAATTGTGCTTTCAGTGATTTGTGTTCAGTCATTTTGAGTTTCAGTGAAATGTACATTCAGTGAAATGTATATATATATATATATATATATATATATATATATATATATATATATATATATATACTTTTTTTTTCAAAGGGAAAGCCCTTTGAAACATCATGCATACCTGAACAACTCCTTTTCCCATTTTTCCAACATGGGGCCAGGGTGTCACTTCAGTAATGAAAATCATCTAGAGCCAAAGTTCACACTGATGGATGGCTATCCATGAAGCAATAGTTTTTCCATACCACTCACACACATTCACACTCACAGCAATGGACAATTTAGAGTGTCCAATCCGCCTACTGCATATCTTTGGAGTGTGGGAGGAAACCGTCGCACCCAGAGAAAACCCACACAAATAGGTGGAGGATATGCAGACTCCACACAGAAGGCTTCACAGCCAAAAAATCAAACTAGAGAACCTCTGCTGTGAGGCAACAACACTATCCTCTGCACCACAGTCCCAAACTATATATATATATATATATATATATATATATATATATATATATATATATATATATATACACACGTGTGTGTGTGTGTGTGTGTGTGTGTGTGTGTGTGTGTGTGTGTGTGTGTGTGTGTGTGCATGTGTGTTAATTCCAAAATCACTCAAACTTGAAGAAGATGAAGAAAGATCTAGTATTATACTGGGATTTTACGGCTAAGCTTGTAAAGACCCTCGGGTCAATAGCCTAGTAACAGCCTATGAACCTGTGAATCTAAGATTGTCTTCTTGCTTTTCTCTGAGTCTAACTGCCATTACAAGACTTTGAGTGCCAGTGTTCTGAGCTTTGATAAACTGGCCACCAGCAAACAATAGGTTTTTTGACTCATGTTATATCTTTTATGTCCATTAGTCCTACCTAAGTAGTCAGTCCATCATGTGCACTACACCCAGAGAGCCCCAAGTATGAAGTTCTTGTAAGGGGTCTTTCCCTGTACATTAATGCCTATAGTGGATATGATGAAAGTAGTAGTTATTCTGGAGATGAGCCAATGGAACACACATTACTTTTAAGATCGCGTAATCATGTTCTTATATTCCATCCTCTCCCTACTTCAGCTAGCATTAGCTACAGCTTCTCATCTCCTGAACTGGAGTTGCCTGATGATGCATGGCAGCCCACCATTGCCACCTATAGCAAGATTTGCTGAGTAATGTTAATGGGCCAAAAAAGCAGCACTCCACAAGAGAAAAATAAAAGAAATGCCACTTTTAGCTGTCAGTATACTGGCCTTCACTTCTGTTAGTGTCTCAATACATGTGGCCGGATATGGCAAGCAAATAGCTGCCAAACAGGGTCATAGAACCGGCTATAAATACTGTACAATTTTTGACTTAGAAAAAATATTGTTTTATTTTGAGTGATAGTACCTAGCATATATGTGAAGAGATATGAATAGAGCAGTCTCCTGCAAAGCTTCTGAAAATCATACTCTAATGAGAAATAAAGGCACTCGGATCCTGCATCAGTGCAGGCCTACCTGCATACGCATTTCAGTCAGAAGATGGCATCAAGTTTAATCTGCAGAATTAATGTAAATAGCATTGTGTAGCTGACCCTCCCAATAACCCATTCCCTCTTGCTTGGTAGTGCCACAACTTTCTGTGTACACATATGCTCTATATGCAATAAAACGAATGTAATCAAAAATGCAGACTTTTTTACTAGTATGACTTTTTGTTCTACACTGGAGACTATGAACAGATTTGTGCTTTGCATAATACATTTTTTCCCTCTGTCTGAAAAGAAACATACCTGGACTCATTTTCTTGAGAAAATACACAGCCATCATTTACTTTTGAGTGAAACTTGGCATTTAGCCTGCAATGCAAGAAATGTTTGCACACATTCTGTTTGTCTTTTTTTTTTCCTTTGGACTCACTGACTGTTTTTATAAATTGTATATTTGTGTGCAATGAATCAGACAATGCTTCTGTATTTATTAAAATATTTAATGACACAGAAAAACTACACATTTGTTGATTTTGTAAAATATTTAAAAGTTGGGACAGGTCAAAATTAACAAAACTAAGAATGGATTTATTCTTTTTCTCTTCTGACAATTTGGCCCTCCCATGGCTGTCATATCACTCAAAACAGCTTGTTACAGGTTTTAGATGAAAGCAAATAAACCATTTTTGGAACACTTTTTTAATTTCATGTTTCAATGTTCATGTTACAGTTTATTGTTTGCATGTGATGACAAGTCTGCTGCATTGCAAAATCACATATAATTAACTTATTTCTTCCAGCAGACAAATCAAATGAACTGAAACTCTTGCTGATAAGAGGACAAACACATTTAAAAAACTTTGTAAAAATTTAAGAATGCAAGAACTAATTGCAGAGAGGAAACACATTTTAAGATTAAAGTTTTTAAGGATTTGCTGTGTTCTTCCTCCTTGTGATGAATGCATCTTCTGTATGAATGACAGGTACCATGAGGGGCGGCTCATGGTATTGGACTGCTGGGCTGCCGCTCCCCCCAATTTTGTCATTAAAAAAAGTTTAGTGATTTTTACACACTAGTAGCAGTTTGAACTACAAACTAGTGTCTTAAGCTGAAGATGCAATGTTACACGGAACTGACTGGATTGGGAAGACTGCAGGCATCAATGAAGATGCCCAGAAGTCATTGCAGTTTTAACGGCAGGAAACTGGAAGCCGAGTGGACTGTTAAGTCAGCAGCCACTTCATGTAATCTGAGTGCGTGATGTGGCTGCTGATTAGTACTGTTGCTCTCACATTCTCTTCCCGCACTTTAACACAGTTAATTTCCAAGGGAGACAGCAAGAGAGATGGACAAGAGAGCAGGAAAAAAACATGGATCATTGAAATAGCGATCAGATTACTGTTTAAGGTAAGAGAAGACAAGGATTCCTTGGCAAGGAATAATATTTTGAAATTAACCTGCTCCAAAAAAAAAATCATTAAGTTCTGAATGTTTTTTTTTTTTTGTGGCAGGGCCAACCAGATGCTTTCTGCATTTTTTTCCCTGCCAGGGTTAACCAGATACTAGGGAGGCAATGTGTTTTGGGGACTGTTGATATATATATATATATTTTAAAATATAATATCCTGGTAAGGTTAACCAGATAGTAGGGAGGCAATGTGCTTTGGGGACTGTTGAGGATTTTCATTTTTTAATATAATATACTGGCAGGGTCAACCAGATGCTAGTAGTCTATATGATTTGGGGCTATTGATGACTGTCTTTCCTTCTTTTTTAATATAATATCCTGGCAGGACCCAATGAGATACTAGGTATGCAATGTGTTCTGGGGGGCTGTTTGTGGATGACATGAGTTTTTTTTTAACCTAATAGCTTTTTGCAGTGTTAGTCAAGATACATTAGGATGGTTTGTTAATGTTTTGTTGTTGAAACAAACACGACTCTTGCATGGGTAAAGTGTGTATGGGTGAACTGAAGTAAGATCAGGTGCAAGTTCTTGGCTATGTGATGTGAAAGAAATACAGTAATGTAACTGTGGTCTTTTATTTTCATTATTTTAAACCTTGTAGGCTCAAAGCAGATTCTCTGGGAAGACAGTTTGGCTGGGGGCAATGTCTAAGTACGAATGAAATGACTGCAGTTCTGGCTTGCTTTACAAAAGTAATGTGCATTTGAGTGAAGTTACCACAAGCTCTGAACTCTGAGTATTGTTTATGTGAAAAAATAATATTTACCTGAATGACAGTGTCATCTTTTTTTTGTTGTTTTTGTTTTTAACCTCAGAAAATCAAATCAGATACTGTGGGTGGGGCAGGCAATGGAGATTGGAGCTATGTGTGAATGAAACAAATGGCCCTGCTGTTTACTGTTGTTGTAATTCCAGCTTTGCAAAACTGTAATACTTTTCTATCTGTACTTTAAGGTGAATGTAAAATAATTAGCAAGTTTATGAGTAATTCTTAATTTATGTTATTTCATATATGTTCGTGTATATACTGAATGCTTGTTTAAAATGTTTCTGTGTTGGTAGACTATTCAGAATTTGCAATAGTGACTGAGCACTTACTTTATGTAAATTGGTAAGCATAGTCAGGGTAACATAGTTTCACCCCTTTGTAGTTGGCCATACCCCTTTCTAATAGGCCACACCCATGTCTCCTGCATCCCCCCCTTTGATTTGAAGTCATCATGCACCCCTGGGTAGCATGCCATTCTTCTCAGCCAGTTCTACAAACCTACCACTGCAGAATAACCACCCATCCATCCATCCATCCTCAACTCCTTTTCCCATTTTGCACATGGAGTCGGGGTGTCACTTCCGCATTGACAATCATCTTGAGCCAAGGTTTACACTACTGGGTGGCTGGCCCTGCTGCAGTAGTTCATTCGCAGCACTCACTTGTGCACACACTCTCACCTACGGCCAATTTAGAGTGTCCAATCCACCTACTGCATGTCTTTGGAATGTGGGAGGAAACCAGAGCATCCAGAGGAAACCCACGTGACTGCCGGGAGGACGTGCAGACTCCACACGGAAAGTACACCAGCCGAGAATCGAATCTTCTTGATCTGTCATCCAAGGATGGGAACTTCCTTTTCCAGGACATCTGACATCTCAGCTATTTGACCATTTTTTAGGAAGTGTTCCACACTTGGCAATGAGTACTGGGTTAATACTCTACAGCAGAGATGCAGCAAGGGGTCTGATCAGATGTTAGACTAATGGGGTCACACCAACATCCTGATTTTAATTGCTGCTTCTTCCTCCCTTCCTTCCTTCCTTCCTTCCTTCCTTCCTTTGTTCCTTCCTTCTTTCCTTCCTTCCTTCCTTCCTTCCTTTCTTCCTTTGTTCCTTCCTTCTTTCCTTCCTTCCTTTGTTCCTTCCTTCATTCCTTCCTTTGTTCCTTCCTTCCTTCCTTGTTTCCTTCCTTTGTTCCTTCCTTCTTTCCTTCCTTCCTTCCTTCTTTCCTTCCTTCATTCATTCCTTCCTTCCTAGGGCAAAGAGAAATGTCAAAGGGTTAGTACATCAGTCTCTTTTCCATCCAACCCCTCTCAGTTTCTCCCCATCTTTTTGTATGAGCTCCTACCACATATAGAGGTCACTTCACCGTAGAAACAAGGCCACCTAGAAAGGGAAACTTCCTTAAAGAGACTTTGTCTGTCTCCTAGATAGCCCTAATGGAGAAGTAGGCTTTCATCCAGAACAGGGTGAGTGTCAATGCAGACATTTTGCCTCTACCTACTGTCTGACACATTAAGATGGGCTGTGCATTCTTGCATACAGTATCATTCTCATTGCAAGCAAAATGAAACTCATTTTAGTATAGCAAATAGCACAGCATTCATCCTTTCTCCTTGATACCTTTTACAATGAGCTATTCTATTTAGAATAAAATTCCATATGCTGTTTAGTTAAGCACTAGCTAGCAATCACAATGGGAAATTATTCATTGCAATAAAAATCATGATACCGATCTATATAGCCAATAATTCTTACCAAAATCATATGATGTATCCCCTCAGATTCATGAAATTTCAAAAAGAGACTGTGTGCCAGCTCAAATGTTGATACCCTCATTTTACTTCCTGATTGGTCTATTTTTGTATTTGTTTGCTCTCACATTTATCATGTATAAGTTTCAGATTAACCTAGAAGTGTGGTATGTGCAAGCACTGTAGTTACATGGTACAGATGGCCAATGTGAAGTTACCTAATCAGGGTATAGAGCTTAGAACAAATAGGTATTACAATTGTTGGGCTAAGGGGGTGGTCTAGCTGGCCTTTTGTCAGGTATGTGGGGCATATTATACAGGTAAGAGGGAAAGAGTTCTAAAATCAAGGGTGTATGAACATTACAATGAAGTGAAGAAAGGCACAGAAACAAATGCCTCGTGGAAAGATTGTCAGAATTGCACGGATGGTATTTTTAAATTTTGGGTTCTTGAACAGGTAGATGTTAATCCAAGGGGGGAGCAGTGGGAGAACCTGCTTGAGTACTGTGAATTGCAATGGCAACTACACTTGAACGATAACACCCCACCTGGTCTCAGTGGGCAACTATCCCCTGGCCCAGTTTTAAAACTGCATACCGCAAAACTTTAAACTTGTGGGCAGACGAATGATATGTAGCACCTGGTGTAAATTTGAATATTGATTCCGCTTAAAAAAAACTTTTTACTATATTATTAAAAGTAATGTACTCTAACAAGTTGACTTTAATAAGAGAATTATGTGATTAGCAATACCATTTTATCTTTTCAATTAGTTTTAAACGACTTGGAATGGATGTGTATTTAATAGTGTTACTCTACTAGTGTAATTTTTTTTTTATTTCTATGATGTTTTGTAAATTTTGATGAAATTTATAATGACTTCTGAATTTTTTTTTAAAAAATGGAGCCTTTATTATCAGGGCTGCTGGAAATTATTCAAGGAAATGACATTGACTTGGTACAAGCAATGGAAAGAAGTGATTTTTTTTTTTTTTTATAAATCGGTTTTAAAATGTTAGTTTTAATTCAGATGAAGTCCACGTAGGACGAAAGCACTCAGTAAATTGAATTAACCGATCACCTTTATGGTTTTGTCTGTCCATTTATGTGGCTGTGACCAAGGTTTTCTAGTTTGTGTCACTATGATGCATTCCTGTAGGGCTATCTCTGTCTAAACTGGCTCAAAACATGTGTGGAACATTTATTTTCTTCCATCAGTGTGGGACTTGAAATAATATTTTACAAACAAAAGAATGCTAATGTAATAAACAAATAATAAATATAATAAAATAATCGTGTTGGAGAAAAAATACTGCCAACAGCACTTACAAGAATACAAAACGATGGTAGAATATTCACTAGCTACACAAAGTAGCACATATTTTAGTACAGATTTAAAAAGAAAGGAGGGGATCGTATAAGTATAATTTTCATACTTTTTACAGTTAAGTAATACAAATTCTCCTCCATGCAAAAATTACATTATACTTCCACCATTAGTTGTAATAATAATAATACACAGCCTCCAGTTCCATTAAAGGGAGCGGTATTCTTAAAACCTCCTGTAAGTGAAACAATTTGGCTTTAGTGTAGTTAAGCACATGCATATTCTTCATTGTAGGTAGTCTAACTAAAGTGAAACCCAATCAGGTGACTCTGTCATCATAAAATTATACTTGTTCAAAGTTTTATGTATATATATATATATATATATATATATATATATATATATTTATTTATTTATTTTTTTTTTTTTGTTATGTAGGGCAATATCCTGCACACACAAACACACACACACACACACACACACACACCTACTTTCAGTGACAGCCAGTTCACTTAGTCTGGTTAATCTAGTTAAGTTTCGCTGAAACAGAACTCAGTCAGACAAGAAATGCACATGTAAACATTCAATCAATAAACTGAGTATCTCCACACTTGAATGAAAATAATTCTTCCCGTGTTGACAAAAAATCCATCATGCAAACCACTGCAACTAATCACTACAGAAAATCTTTGTCAAGTCAGTCTTTTGTATCCAAACACTGGCATCTTCCTAGCTAGGAAAAACATGTTTTCCCCCACAGATTATATTCAAATGAGCATTTAAAGTATAGAAGGAGAGGTATGCAGATTGTGAAGCCTTGCGCACTTTGTGCCAGCTTCATTAACTTATGTATTGTGGTCCTTACTATAACATTGGTGTTCAAGGGTTCTCATAGCAGACCTTGTACCTGAAGGTATATCTGACAGAGTAGCACTGAGTAGCCAATAGTCAGTGATCCTATCTCTGGTGAAAAGAGTGCAGTTGTCTTCTATAGGACCACATTTCATGTAGATCAGGAGGTTCTCCATGGTTACTCACAGTATGTTATCCAAGAATACATGAAGAAAACATATTGTAAGACTGCAATGTGTATGAAGAGGTGCCTTTGGGACTAGCATTTGTATGCACTCCATCCTCAGCAAAACACATTTCATATTTCATACATTTAGGCATCTCAGAAATCGTGCTAAGGACCACATTAAAATGGATAAACAAACCTGTTATACCAGTTTCCAATATACATACAAAATTTCCAAGACTTTTTTGGTCATCATTAAACTAATTAATACATCCCGGCCAAACAATCATATCCAATCCTTCTAGCACCACTGACTCAATAACATCTTTTCAACTCCTACTTTATTCAGACAATACTATCTCTTATTAATAATACTAACAATTCACTTCAATCTCTCTCTCTCGCTCTCTCCCTCCATCCTCTACTAACTAGTCACATTCATTCTCCTTCCTCCGGTCATCACCTTTACTATAAGAAAACTTCTGCTGAAACAAAAATCAACCTCTTTAGCTGCTGACCAACTACCAACAAATTACCTAAAAAATAGCAGCTGACACAAAACCTTTCCCTGTATTCATACTGATAAACTGATCCATATCCCAGAGATATGTCCTATACATCTGGAAAAATTATATATAATTCCACTCCACAAAAGTGGTACATCAACAGACTTTTCCAGCTATGGAATTATTGCCATCCTATCCCCCTGTCTAAAATACTAGACAAATGCATTGACTCACAACTTATGCAGTACATTAATTCTAACAGCTTTCTCTCTCCAAAATCTAGCTTGGTTTTAGACTTCACCATAGTATGACTAGTGCTCTGCTCAACATTATCTTTAATTTCAACAATATCATCAACCAAAATAGGCATGACAAAAACCTGGTGTCTTCACTATTCTTAGATTTATCAAAAGCATTTAGCACAGCATCCCTTCAACATCTTCTTAATGCACTTTCTTCCCTCAGCCCTCTCTCTCATGTTTTCACAGTTATATGACTGACCGACAGTGAGCAGTCAAATGGAAACATACACTTTCTCTCTGCTTCTTCCTACTACTCACTGTTGGCGTCCCAAAAGGATCAATATTAGGCTCCCTCCTATTCAACATTCCTATAAACAACAGCAGAGTAGAACAAACTAAAAACAACTCGTACAGAGACATGTCTGAAGAACTCCAAACTCAAACAGTGGTTCAACTTCAAACTTCAAATCTTTTAATGTCGAGTAAGTGCTTTCGCAATAGTAACACTGCTTCATTAGACATACTGCAACTAGCCACAAAACATGGTTTAAATAATACAAAAATTATTCAATTAATCAATTAATTTAAAACAACAGTATACAAAACCCTAAAAATTACCAAGGCAATTAATTTTAAAAAACGGTACATGAGAATCAGGAAGTAAAGAGCCTTCCACATTTTGAACTACTGGTGTTCTATTTCATACAGTTAATTGCCGGAAGACTTTTGACTGTTTGATTCCTATAAACAAACTATGTACTGCCACCCACATTGCTAGAAGAGCTCAATAAGCTGACAGCTCAGTGCGTATGTGTCTGACCTGTATCTACCAACACTTCAAGATATCACCCAGAATTCTTTCACTGCCATTTTAATTTGGCTAAAAGATACAAATCTATTTTAAAATCCTTAAAAAAGCAAAACATGCTCTTCATTTCTAAACAGTACCAAAATGAATGGCAATCTTTCTTAATAACCTCATCCAGCAGCACAAAAATGGAAACTATAACCCATACAAAACTTTTAGGTATCCTAATTGACAATAAGCTCAACTTTGACCAACACATATCACAAGCCAGTAAAAAAGCACACCAGATACTCAGCTCCCTCTATAGAATCAAGCACTTCTTGACAGACACTGCAAGACAAACACTAGCATCTACATGCCTCCCTCCATCCCTTCTCTGTGTCACCTATTCTTACAAACCTAAATACTACAATTAAATCCAAACTTTCCACTTGTTACAATAAAGTAGCCAAATTAGCTGCCAACCTTTCATACAAGACTCATCACTGCAGAGCCTTAAACAACTAAACTGATTTTGAGCTTCCCAACTATTTAATATATTAGAACAAGAACCCTCATCCAACTGAATAAACTATTTGAAACATCACTAAGGCGCCTTTATTTCTCCCACAGAGAGGACAACGGAGAGAGAAACAGTTTCCTAGATTTAATAGCTAAAATAATTTTCTCTGGGCTAATCTTTTGTATTCTGCTCAACTATTTAATATACTCACACCTTATCACTGCACACAATCTTATACAAGCACCAGAAAAACGTCCAACACTGAAAGAGACCCTTCACTCAACCAATAAGCTCTTACTAATCACAACAAAATCTCTACTAACTCAGCTGGTGATTCACTGTACTCCCATTATGTCCCTAAACTCTGGAACACCATCCCAATAAATCTAGAACAGACCATAAAACTTTTATCTTTCAAGCCATTATTAAAAGAACACCTAAACTGCAACTGATAATGCACACACTCCTCAACTGGGTAACTCTATTTTCCTTTGAAGTTCCTATCTCTTTATAACCTGTATCCCCTTATGCACAACAAACCTTTCTACCACTCCTCTTCAATTTCCTTCCTACTTTAATCTCCACTTTACATTTCAGTTTCTTTCCAACCTTCCCACATTATCCATCTCCTTCAAGTACTTTCCCCACTCTCTTATGACCAGGGTCTACATTAGTAAGTAACCTATTGTTCTTAGTCCTGCTATCCTTGACTCATCAGCTATACAATGCCTCTCATCCTCACCCAATTTTAACTACCATCTACCTACCGACTGATGTTTCACACTCCTTACCTCAATTTTATTTATTCCTCACATTTAGACTGTAACCCTCCTCACCTGTATCTTATAAAGCATATCTAATATCTGCCTGTCACACATATATTGATAACATTTGTTGTGTAATGAATAATAAGTAATTTTTTCCCTGTTTTTACACTCTAGCAAAGTACCTTTACATCACTGCAGGAACTAAAACCATAATTACAAGTCTTATTACATTGGTGGTTACTGACATTTGTTTGAAAAGATAGAAAATATGAAGGAAGATACTTTTCTATATTGCTCTGATGAGATTTAATAGAAAAAAGAAAACGTGAATTTCTTGTCATTAAAAAATGTCAGTAACCTGAAATTTGAGATTTAAGACAAAAATAAAGTAGTCTGTGGTCTTTATTTTTGCAAAGACTCTACCACCTCAATATGTTTTATATTTAGCAGTTTCTTTTGCCTTTCAAAATATTCCTTTTTCATTATGCATTAAATATAACCCATCCAAGCAAGTTCTGGCAGTTGAATTTCACACGCATTATAGTTGTAGTCACACCAGTGTCTTCAGTGCTGGTGTTATAATAAGTAAAGGACAACATTTTATTACTGCAGCACCTTTTAGTATATATGTATATATATATATATATATATATATATATATATATATAGATATATATATAGATATATATGTATATATATATATATATATATATATATATATATATTTGTGTGTGTTTAAAAGTGTAGAAAGAGTGATTCTGAACCATTTTGTACAGTAGCGACAGCTTTCTTTAAACTGATGACAACAGTGTAATGCATAACCGCCTTTGTCAATGGATAGTGAATGTCCCCCTTTCACCAATTTACCTTTAACAACATATTTATAAAGCTTCTAATGGATTATTTGGAGACAGTAACTACAGCAATACATATATTATCCAGTTATAGACAATTTTATGTATCATAATGCTTCCTCCTATTACCTAATACTCCTAATACCTGCCTGCTGACTAACTACTCCAAATTATCTAAGGATGTGGCTGAAAAAAAGTTTGTTAAAGATTTAACCCAGTTAACAAATGATCAACTAAGCAGTAGTACCTCTGAGGACATGTGGAGAATGTTCTTCATACTGATAGCAAAGAATGTTTTTATACAGGATATGAATGCAGTCCGTCTGTCTTTGTGCAATATCTGAGGAGTATAGCCTGCACTTGGTAATTTTATTGTTTACTTATATCTTGAACCAAAAGCTAGCTATGAAAAATAAGTAAAATACAAGCACTGAAGCATGGTATATATTTTTCAATAAATTATTTTTTTATTTACTCTAAAGGTAATAAACCATATCTACATAAAATGTATAACAAGTTCATAAAAGTAAACTAATAAACATAGGTTCATAGGTTCATAGGTAAGTACTAGGCTATCTGCCTGAGGGCATCTATAAGCCTACCCAGAATGTGTTGGCTTTTGCCACCCCCTTAGATTAGTTCCCTGTGCTTCTGTCCAGCAGAGCCATTAGTTCCCTGTGCCTCTGTCCAGCAGAGCCACTGCAGTGATCCCCAGCGTAAATTTTCTGTTTCCCATCCACTCATCAAGGTTTCTCTTGAAGAGTGTTAGTGAGGGGCTCTGCTAATGTAGATTGGAATTCTATTCCAAAACATGGGGAGTCTCTGGGACAGGAATCTATCCCTCCAGCACATCCTATTTATCGTTGTGGTGAGGTTTAGATCCCTAGAGCATGTGGCTCTCGGGATTTGTTTTTTTTTAGGTGGAGCATGTCCATCAATTCTGGGTTGGATATGGCCTTGTATGTCAGGTAGAGATCACCTCTGAGTAAGCAGTATGCAACCAAATACAGCCAGAGCTTCTTCAGTCGGGCTGCATTGGGCATCTGTTTGAGGCCAGTAATTCTATTGGTGAGGTACTTCTGTGGTCTTTCCAGCTGTTGCAGGTGTCTTGTAAGGTACATCCCAAATGGGGCATTGTACTCTATGATGGGTCTGATGAGTGATGAGTAGAGGGGCACAATAAACTCTTTTGTTCTAGATGCAAACCCTTTTATGATTAGGTGGGCCACATAGAAGGATTTTCTAACCACCTTGGCAATATGATTATCAAAGGAGAGATTACTATACACTTGGGTCCCCAGATCCCGTATTACATTTTCTGTATTTAGGGGACTACCACGTATATGGTAGTTCACTGGTACTTTGTTTTTTTCAAAGAGGATGACTATGCACTTTTTGGCATTTAGCTTGAGGCCATGATTTTGACACCAGGTATCTGTCTCAGTGAGACCCTTCTGGAGGATGTCTGTATCAGCCAGAGTGTCAATTATTGCCCCCAGTTTGAAGTCATCTGTGAACTTGGTCAGCCATAGTCCTCCTGTGCTTGCCTGTACCTCTGAGAAGTATATACTGAACAGGAGAGGTCGCAGGACTGAGCCCTGGTGGACGCAACTTGTAACCGGTTTAGAGTCGGACCTAGAGCCTGCAACTCTCACCATGTGGGTTCTATCCATGAGCCAATTGGCAACCCATCTTGTGGCATAGGGGTTTATGTTCAGGCTGGTGAACTTGTCTATAATACCAGAATGGAGAATGGTGTTGAAAGCCTTTGTGAGGTCTAGGTAGGCTGTGTGGACCTTCTTTCCCTCATCTAAAGCTTTGGTAACTGTCTCAAAGATGTCCACCAGGTTTAGGAGGCATGATCTGCCCTTAACAAAGCCAAACTGGGTAGGGCCCAATGTTTAGAGTTTCCCAATGTCTCTGTTAATAAGTTCCATGATGATGCACTCCATAGCCTTGCAGACCAGGCAAGTCAGGCTTATAGGGCAATAGTTCCCAGGGTCTGTTGTGACTCCACCTTTGTGGAGCCGGATAACTGTTGCTGTGCGCCACTCTATGGGTACATAGACTGTAGAGAGGCTAAGTCTGAACAGTGTGTTTAGGTGAAGGGTTAGTTCATTTTGGAGCTCGTGTAAGACAAAGCCTGGGACACTGTCCGGTCCCACTGAAGCTGTGTTTTTGGATTTGGATAGGGCTGTTTTAACCTGTGTGTCAGTGATTGCCTGGTCTCTACATTCTTCTGGTATGGCTATGGGCCCTTTAGGGGGTGAGAGGGGGGTGAAGTTTACACTAAACTTGTCTGCCAGAATGTTGGCAATATCATTCGGTTCAGTGTATTTTGTGCCATTCTGCACTAACTCAGAGCAGATCTGAGAGTTTCCACTTAGGTTCTTGACATAACTAAAGAACACTTTGTGGTTATCTTTGGAGTCCTTGACAATTTTTCTTTCGAAGCTAGCCTTGGATGATTTTATGAGGGATCATTGTTTCTTGCTGATACTGATCAGGGATGTCTTTCCTTCTTGGGATTTTACTCTTTTCTGTACTAGTTTCCTCTTTCTACTGTATAGCTGTTTTATGACAGGGGTCCACCAGACTGGTTTCCTTTTCTTGGAGGAGTGAGTCTTGGTTTTGCTTGGGATAGCACAATCCATGCATTCTTACAGGTGCTCATAGAGTGCCTCTGTAAGGGATTCAGCAGCTTGAACAGCATTGTCCTTTAGCATGGGGGCTGTGAACCTTTCCACCTCGGTCTTAAGTAATGTGAAGTTTGCTTTTGAAAAGTTTTTCATGGTGGTTTCCTTGATTGGGGGTGAGGCAGAATGTGGATATCCAGAGTGATTAGTCTATGGTCTGATCTAACCAGTGAGGGGTTGATCTCCGGTGTGGAACACCGGTCGCCCATGTTGGTGATGACCCGGTCCAATATATTGTCACCTCTGGTGGGGGTGTTGACCAGTTGATCCAGGGCATTTGAGTTTATAAATTCTAGGAAGCGTTGGGCAAGGGAGTTAGTACTTGAATAGTTCTTCCAGTTAATGTTTGGGTAATTGAAATCACCCAATATTAGGGTGTTTGGTAGGACCTTCATATTTTCCAGTGTCTCCAGAAATGCAAAACTGGGTCATGATGGGTGATCTGTAGCAAGCTACAATTTGAATTGCAGTTTTGCCCATTTTTAGTTACATATGGATGATCTCTGAGTTATCGTGCTGTGCCACTAACCTGGAGGTGTAGGTATCCTTGATGAATATGGATACACCCCCGCCTTTTATGTTTCAGTCCGGGTTCTGTGGCCAAAATGTATGGTATGAGTTATAGCCTGGTAGTGCTGAGGTGCTCTCTGGAGCCTTAAACCAGGTTTCTGTTACTGCACAGATATCAATGTTCTCCATACTGAGGAGTGCCTCGAGTTCATGCATTTTGAGGTTTAGACTTCTGGCGTTGAGTAGCATTACCCTCAGTTTTTGGTTACTTGTGCTATTTACAGTGATGGTTTGTCTTTTGAGCCTTGTCTAAAAAATGCACTATGGGGGTGGCAAAAGCCTTAGCTAGTATTCAAAAGCCTAAGGGCAACAGGTGCAAGCCATCTCTTGCGAAGCAACGTGGCTTGTTGAGCATGTCATCCCAGGCAGACAAATACAGGATCATCTTTGAATGAAACCAGAAACTTAGCCAATTGTTGAAATTGATCATTTTTTCTTTATACTGTGGCATCATTCTTGGTGAGGGCAGGATGCTACTCAGAGTCAGGGTCATACTGGCCTGGGCTATGTGATCAGAGAGCTCTTCCATGTCTCTTTTCATGTAGTCCAGGGAGGTAAGTCTCAGGTCATTCACACCAACATGGACAATAACAGAGTCATATTTGTACTTGTTCTGGAGCGACCTGAGTACTTGTGTTATGTGTCGGATCCTGGCACCCAACAGGCAGCTAACTGTAACCTTCTCCTTGT
Organism: Protopterus annectens; assembly: GCF_019279795.1. Taxonomy (NCBI): domain Eukaryota; kingdom Metazoa; phylum Chordata; order Ceratodontiformes; family Protopteridae; genus Protopterus; species Protopterus annectens. The sequence goes on from NC_056743.1 coordinate 978,039,537, forward strand.
CCAGCCTAGTTAGTGGGGCATCAGTATGCCTGACTATAGAGTCTCCTGTTACTAGTATGTTGGGTATGTTATTTTGCCTTAAGGTCTGTGATTGCGTGGCACACTGATTATGTGAAGTATGTGTTTCATGGTTGGTGATGGGGTATGGAGGTTGCTTGGATGTCTGCTTTGGAGGTCTCTGTTGCTTTTTCAGATTTTTATTTAGAGCCTCCGAGTATGTTTTCGTGTATTTATGTGTGTTATTTGTCGGTGTTGGTTTAGTAGGTCTATGTGAGACTGGTGGTGTGTTGCAAGTATTTCCCTTCTCCTCTTGACTGTCAATTCCAGTCTTGGTTTGAGAGAGCTTTGCCTTCAGTTTGGCTGTATAATTGCATCTCTCACATATATTAGTGTTTGGTGGTAGGAGGAGAGGGTTGTCTGTGTATATGAGGCAGTTGTAACATTGCCTCAAAATGCCCACATTCACCAGCTGGACTGGAGAGTACACCTGAACCTGCCCTTTGGACATGCCTGAATAGGTAAAGTGAGCTATTTTACTGATTTGCTGGTAAGGACGAATAGAGAGCCTTGTCCTTCTGGACAGTATAGGGGGGTCTAGTGCTAGGGTTAATTAGTGCTTGCTATGAGTTTTGAGCAAGTGCTGGGCTGTGAAATGAATGGTTTAAGTGCTTAAGTTGAAAGTTTGTCTAGTTCCAAGGGAAAAATTGAAGAGTATACTTCATGGTGCCATAAATAGTTTAACCCTAGCTAACCAGCGCTGCCCAGCATGCAAATCCAGGCAAAGGCGTTTTTTATAGTAGGGAAATGAAAGAGATAGAAATTAGCCTAAAATGGCCAATAAACTACTAACGTCTGGGCTAAAACCACTCCTCCAGGGACAGACAGGCTGCTCAAAGCTCCACTCTCTCACAGGTGAACAGAGAAACTTCCTTCTATCCAAGTAAGCTATGGGCAACACAGAAACTTAGTAACGTGAATAGAAGCTGTAGGAAGCCAATAACATGTCCACCTTACGCAAAAAAACGAATTTATTCTTATTCAATACACATATAAAAATATAACCAAAGTGATAAGCGCTTTCGTCACTAGGACTTCAACAGATCTAAATGTACTATATTCAAGAGACATTAAATACACCTAGTTTGCATCATGTGACTACTAATTAATTAATTACACATTTTTTTAAAAAAACATTTTAAAATGACTTTGTCTTACCAAATGAAATATTTTCTTTTTAAAAACACTTATAAATATGCATGCTACACATAAAAATACATATAAATACAACTTGACAATATTACCAACCCACTATTCTAATTATAAAATATATATAAAAATATTTATAATATGTGAACTATGTATTGTTACAATGTACCAGCCCTATATTTTAATTCAGGCTTAATGCTTATATTTTCATTGAGCCCAGGATATATAATTGAATTTAATTTGAATTGCCATTTGGATTCTGCCCTCAGCAACAAGTTCTTCCAATCACCCCCTCTTACATTTTTTAGCACAATCTCCAAAATGGCAAACTTGAAATTGTGGTGGGTCATCATTTATTTATACAATGGTTTAATTTTCTTTCTGTCTTCCCACGTAATAACAGGGCATAACATATAAACCAAACCCATAGAAACACAAGAGCCTGATACTAAGGGCACTGCTAGATCAAAATCTTCAAGTCTAAAAAATTCATTTTCATTAATAAAAGAACAATAGTCACAACACCCACATTTCTTCTTGGAAGTGTTTGTTTTTGTTTTTTGTTCTAACAAAGATTTCAAGTTGAAATCCACCTTGTACAGAATGTAATGTACAGTATGTACAGAAACTTGTAACACAGCCCTGAATTCAGCAATAACCTGAAAACTGGACTATACTAGTTCAGAAATGCGGGAAACAAGTATATATTTTTTTGGGGGGTTCCAGAAAATAAAGCAGATACAATAAAAAAAACACTTTAAATGCACATAAATGGCTATCGCACTTTAGTGTGCAGCCTACAACAGTTAAATGGATTATTTAAACACAAAAATGACTTAGTTCAAGTGCAGGCAGCAAATAAGTACAATATGTTGCAGAAACAAGCTTTTTAAATCACAAAGGCTAAAAAATCAGCGTTTTAGGCAGAATTAGTTAAAGACAGCAAGAAAATGCAGAACAATTATACTTAATCACTTCAAAGTCTCTCTTTTGTCTCTCTGCTGCTATAGAATTCTGCAGGACACCTGGCAGGCACTTGCTGAGCTGAATACAAGTGCAAAAAAACTCACAAATGCGTTTTTATAGCAGGGAAAAGAAAGAGATAGAAATTAGCCCAAAATGACCAATAAACTACTAACTTCTGGGCTGCAGCAAACAAGTAACACAAATTTCAGAAAGAAACAGTTCAAATAAGCAGGCACAATAAGCCTTTAATCAGAAATTCCCAGCTCAGAAGGGCAGAATCTAGCCTCTCCTCCCACAAGAGTGCAGACCACAAACCTTCTTAATGTAAAATAACTGGCCTGAAGCCCAAGTGCTTAAACCAGAACTAATGCGCTTTTAGAATAACAGACACTGATCCTTCAATCAGCAATTCCCAACTTAGAAGGATGTAAGCTACCTGTCCTGCCACAACAATGCAGTCCACAAACCTTCTTAATGTAAAACAACTGGTCTGAAGCCCAAGTGCTTAAACCAAAAGGCTTAGAATAACAGTTACAATTTAATTAAGCTACTACCAAGCAGTAATAACTGCTGTAGAATAATACAATTGAGTACTTTTAAGAAGAAGCACAAGCAAAATAAGGTAAAAAAGTAGGAAGAAACACAAATACAGTAAAAGCAAATGAATAAAGTGCATTTTTTATAACATCAGAAAACAAGCAAACTGATTTAAACAAATTACCCAATTAACTAGTAAAAAAACTCAAAACTGAGCCCTGTTCCAGCAGTCTTCAATCAGACAAGTTCTAACCGCACACTCCTGCCACTAGGGTGCAGGGGAACCTTCTCCAAAAAAGATGGCCTGGATTAGTGCTCAAGTTATACAAACAAAACTAGATTCAGCAGGCCTGAATCTAGTCTATGCTACAGCAGACAAGGTGCACCAGTATCAGAAAAACAGTTCAAATAAGCAAGTACAGTAAACCTTTAACCAGAAATTCCCAGCTCAGAAGGGCAGAATCTAGCCTCTCCTTCCACAAGAGTGCAAACCACAAACCTTCTTAATGTAAAATAACTGGCCTGGAGCCCAAGTGCTTAAATCAGAACTAATACATTTTTAGAATAACAGACACTGAGCCTTCAATCTGCAATTCCCAACTTAGAAGGATGTAAGCTACCTGTCCTACCACAACAGTGCAGGCTACAAACCCTCTTAATGTAAAACAACTGGTCTAAAGCTCAAGTGCTTTAACCAAAAGATTTAGAATAACGGTTACAATTTAATCAGGCTACAGCAAGCAGTAATAAATGCAGCAGAATAAACACAATTGAGTACTGTTAAGAAGAGCCAAAAGCAAAATAAGGTAATAAAGTAGGAAGAAACACAAATACAATAAAAGGAGATAAAGTGCAAATTGTTTTTTTTTTTTTTTTTTTATATAACAACAGAAAACAAGCAAACTGATTTAAACAAATTACCCACTTAACCAGTAAAAAAACTCAGAATTGAGCCCTCTTCCAGCAGTCTTCAATCAGACAAGTTCAGGGCCTAAGGGGTATGCCTACTCAAATGTTCCCTCTGTATTAGGCAGGATGAGCTAATGAGACTAGACTAGGATAGAGCTGGGATAGAGCTGAAAAGATGGGAAATGGTAGGAGTGTCTGAAATCAAAATATGATGTCACTGTACTCAGTTGAGTGAGCAAATGAGATGGGCCCAGGAGGAGTGTTCAAACACAAATTTACAGGAGGGGCGGTCAATTCCAAAGCCACCAAGATTAATACCACAACAAGAACAGGGAGGGTGGGTGAGAAACTAACTGCAGACAGAGAGAGAGCTCACAATTTTCAGTGAAACAATTAATAAGCAGATAAATGCAATACTATTTTTAACACAATATTCAATGAAACAATAAAACAGAAAAAATAGAATGCAGTACTATCTTATAACACTGCAAGTTTGTATTTATCTCAGCTTGTAATAAAGTTGATATAGGTATGTAAAAGCTAACCAAACAGCTCAAGTATGCAGCTATTCAGTCACTGAATAAAGATTATAGCTAACTAGGTTTTGGAACTGCATTTCAACTTGTTAAAAAAAGATCAGACAATGCATAACATACTAAATGATAAAACAAGCATCCGGACAGAAAACAAAATAACTATAGAATCAATTTTAATACATGATGGAGTATTGTACTATAATACTGGGTTGTGTGTGTGTGTGTGTGTGTGTGTGTGTGTGTGTGTGTGTGTGTGTGTGTGTGTGTGTGTGTGTGTGTGTGTGTGTGTGTGTGTGTGTGTGTGTGTGTGTGTGTGTGTGTGTGTGTGTGTGTGTGTGTGGTATGGATCACTGGAAGTACTAGGCCCTCTGCACCACCACTAGACTCCATGAATTACAATTACATAGAAAAATAAATGTAAAAAAATAAGTACAAAAGTGAGGGAAAAGGCTTTGTACATTAGACTCTTGACAGAGAAAACAATAGCAGTAATTCATCATGTTAACTGTTAAGTTAATGTAGCACATTTTAAAATAATATAATGAGAATCTTGGGCATTATTAAACACTTGCAATAGTTCATGAGTTATGAAGGACAAGGCAAACATAAGCATACCTCTCAACCTCATGGCTCAAGAAATCCAGTCAAAGCCAAAAATAAAGGGAAGGCAAAGATCCACTATCAGGACAGGTTGTAATTATTATTGTTATAAACTTATAAAGTTGATATAATAACAGCTTATGCACTAGCATGCTTTTACTGAAGGATATGAAATGTGAACCTCTAATGTCTGGCAATAATGACTGTCTGTCATCACCTATGATTTGTGAAAGCAATCCAGAATGCTCAAGACAGGTCTAGTATCCCACCTTTGACCCAGAGGGTGACAGGACTAACAAGAAACAGAATATAAAGGATTAGTCCAGATGAAATCACTTTAGCTTGTAGATCTAGGAGACTTTCTTTGTGATGCCCTCCCTAAAAGAGGAATAAAGACACCCTGTTGAATTTTCAAGAAGTTTATTTATTTAAGAAGAGCTAATATAATATTGGATTTAACTAAACTCCTTTAGGAATTAAGTCAATATGTTATTCCAAATTACTTCAATAAGCAACCTAAATCATTAGAAGTTGCGGAGAACAAGAAGGAGGTGGACAGCAGAAGTCACAGGGATCCAGCAGTGGGTGTACAAAATTTGGCAGAAAATATTAAAAGAGTCCCTCATGGGCTTTGTATCTGGAAATTTCCAAATAACATATACATTAATTCAGTTGTGCATTTTTTTCCAAATACCTTTATTGAATTATCACTTGTGACATTGGCAAATTTACATTCATATAAAAGTAACCATACTATAATTAGCATAACAAACATTTTACTTCACATAAAAATTGCTATATATCCTATAATCTAAGCAAAATTACATAAATCATTCAATTCCAGCCTTTCTTGTTTAAAAGAAACATCTTTATTAAACCATCACTTATCACATAGGCAATCATACATTTATACAAATTAACACAAACCACACTGACAGAATTCTAGTTGTAAGCATGTTACATCACAAACCATACTGACGCACTCCCATTTGCAAACATTATACATCACTTATAATCTACCCAGTCTTAACATCCACCATCTATAGAAAATAAACCTACTCTAATATGTTATTGCATCATGATAGTTGTCATCCTCCCCACCAAAAAAAGTGTGTTGTGAAAGGACAAATGGTCAGGTTATCTAGATTAACAAGTGAAGATGATGATTTTAAAGAGGAGATGTTCGTTCTAATAGGTATGTTTAGGAATAGAGCTTATCCAATGAAAATGTTGAGAATTAGGCAGGGGAATAAATAAGAAGCATTCCATAGCATTTGCCCCTATTTTAAAGAAGATGGTTAATGTAACTGAAGAAACATTTAATGACCCTTATGGCAGTGATGTGATGATTGTCCAGTATAATAAGGACGCGCTCCATCTAGTTGGTAGGTTACACAAAACTGGGGACTAGAGTTTTGATGCAGACTTGAAAAAGAAGTTAGGGTTAAAACCTAAGATTAGATATAGTAGGGAAAATACTTAAAAAATATATTTGGGTCCCAGGAGAGAAAAAGTCATAAATATTATAGATCGAAAATAAGTGTGGGGCTTGCAGTTATTGTAAGTTTATTAATGATGCCCCTCATGTCTCCTTGGAAAGTTATGAAAAGACACTCCATTGTCCAGGGTGCTATAATTATAACACCAAAAATGTGGTCTATGTGGCTACTTGCACAGCTTGCCCAGGATTTTATGTGGGAAAAACCCCAAGGAGACTAACGGATAGAATAGCCGAACATGTGAGGGACATTAAAAATAAAAAGATGTGTAGTGCTTTATTTGTACATAGTACTATATGTGCAAGTTTTAAGAGATTTTTATTTTTTTGTAATTGATAAAGTGGAATGTAATGAAATGGTTGGTAATGTGAAATTGGAAGTGGAAGCAAGAGAAACAAAATGGCAATTCGGATTAAATGCCAAACATAAGCCTGATTTAAATGATGCGATTTTAATTGTGGCCTTGCTTAAACAGAGGGCAATGAATGTGTGATTAAACAAGTTATTTTTTTATTTTATCTCATTTTGTCATAGTGGTGAGATTTATTTATTTATTTTTAATACTGTTGTATTTTAAGTATAGTTAAATGAAACTAGTGTATTGTTTAAGCTGTACTTAGCTTGTTTATTGTGTTAACTACTTTGGTGTACAAGGAAGTGACTTCAAGGAAATGGTGATACTGATGATGCTCGTTGATGAATAGGGTGAAAGCGCTTAGTCACTTTGCTGTACGTATCTCAGTAAAGTAATATTACTCGTTTTTAACCACTGGTGTGCTTATTTTTTATTTTATTTTATGGTTAAGTCCCTAATGGGCTTTGCATCTGGAAATTTCCAAATAACATAGAAGTTAATTCAGTTGTGCATTTTTTTTCCAAACACCTTTATTGAATTATCACTTGTGACATAGGCAAATTTACATTCATATAAAAGTAACCATACTATAATTAGCATAACAAACATTTTACTTCACATATATTGCTATATATCCTATAACCTAAGCAACATTACATAAATCATTCAATCCCTGCCTTTCTTGTTTAAAAGAAACATCTTTATTAAATCATCACTTACCACATAGGCAAGCATACATTTATACAAATGAAAACAAACCACACCGACAGAATAGGTTCATAGGTTCATAGGTAGATACTAGGCTATCTGCCCTAGGGCATTTATAAGCCTAGCCAGGGTGTATTTGGCTTCCACCAAACAAAAATGTAGAACACAGCACCACAGCAAACCAATAAAAAGCAGATGGCAAAGAGCAGTGTAAAATCCAAATAGACTTTTATTCGAACACAGGTGAGTGCTTTCGCAATAAAATCGGTTCTTCAGACCATACAAAAAATCAGCAGCATCTCAAATATTTAAAATGCAAACAATTAAATATCTACCAATAAAAAAAAATTAAAGTACAATAGCTATAAAAATTTAAAGGCAATGCTTTCTTTTAAGACAGAAACCATAAAAGGCTATTGCCATAGAAACACACATTGTAGTATACTTATTTAAGAAGCTTTCTTTCTTTCAGAACTGACTTAAGAGGTACTGATTCATTCAAACCTATACCTCTATGTGCTGATAGTTTAAGAATCCATCTTAATTCTTTCCCTTCTGTGACATTAGTTATATCACCCAACCTAAAACTTTCATAAATTACTTCTACTGCCATAAACTTGAACCAATGGTTAGTGACTTTCTCTAGTATATGTTTAGCTAAGGCACTATAACTATGGCCCTTATTGGCACAATAATAATGATGTCTAATTCAATACTTAAGTCGCCTATTAGTTTTTCCTATATAAAATTTTGAACAAGTCACACACTGCGCTAAATAAATTAAGTTTTTAGTGTCACAAATAGCTTTAACTTTAAAAACATAATGATTACCATTGTCTGGTTGTATAAAAGAATTGGATGCATCAATGTATTTACAAAAAGTACATTTACCACAGATAGAGGTACCAGAACTAGGTTGCTGTAGTTTACTTGTGTTAAGGAAACAAAGCTGTCTTTTCAACGATTTTTTATTTTTATAAACAAAATTTGGGGCTGCACTAACAAACTCACATAGGATAGGGTCAGAAGATAAAATATGTCAATTATTTGTAATAATATTTTTATATCTATGCTGTCAGTACTAAAAGTTATATAATAAGCTACGTTGCTATAACTATTATTATGGGCAGTCTTTCTTATGTTTTCTATACATGAAAAAAACAGGCATCAATTACTTTGTCTAACTTGACCCTTTCACATGCTTTAATAACATCAAAAGGTTTATAACCACGTTCTATAAATTCCATACTAGTGCAACACATAGTTGTTTCAAATTCTTGTTCCTGGTCATGGAGCCTAGAAACTCTTAAAAGTTGACCTCTTACCACATTTTCAAAAATATGTGGTGGATGCACACTATTACGTTTAAGATAACTATGTGTATAACATGGTTTTCTATATCTCTTAGTTTGCAGCTTTCCATCTATGCCCCTATATAGGGTAACATCAAGGAAATCTATATAAGTGCAAGAATGCTTCATAGTAAACTTGAGGAAGGGTGTACTTGAATTTATAGCACTTAGAAAATTATTTAAACTTTCAAGGTCTCCTTTCCAAAAAATATATAAGTCATCAACAAAACGCAGAGAGAATTTTACATGCACATTAAATTGTTCAACATTTAAGATGTTTACATTTTTCCAGCATGCCATGACCATATTGGCATAGTTATTGGCACAAGACATGTCCATAGCTATGCCAGAGATCTGCAAGTAATATTGCTTCTCAAATAGAAAAACATTATATTCTAGTACTAGCTCTATCTTCTTCTTCTTCTTCTTTCAGCTGCTCTCGTTAGGGGTCGCCACAGCGGAGCATCTGTTTCCATTTCTTCCTCTCCCCTGCATCTTGCTCTGTCACACCAACCACCTGCATGTCCTCTCTCACCATATCCATAAACCTTATCTCAGGCCTTCCTCTTTTCCTGTAACCTGGCAGCTTAATCCTTAGCATCTTTTTCCCAATATACTCTGCATCCCTCCTCAGCACATGTCCAAATCAACGTATTCTTGCCTCTCTGGCTTTGTCTCCAAACCTTCCAACCTGGGCTGACCCTCTAATATACTTATTCCTAATCCTGTCCACCCTCATCACACCCAGTGCAAATCTTAACATCTTTAACTCTGCCACGTCCAGCTCTGTCACCTGCCTTTTTGTTAATGACACTGTCTCCAACCCATATAACATAGCTGGTCTCACTACCCTCTTGTAGACCTTCCCTTTCACTCTTACTGGTACTTGTCTGTCACAAACCACTCCTGACACTCTTGTCCACCCACTCCATCCTGCCTGTACTCTCTTCTTCACCTCTCTTCCACACTCACCATTACTCTGAACTGTTGATCCCAAGTATTTAAACTCATCCACCTTCACCACCTCTACTCCCTGCATCCTCACCATTCCTCTATCCTCCCTCTCATTCACACACATATATTCTGTCTTAGTCCTGCTGACCTTCATTCCTCTTCTCTCTAGAGCATATCTCCACCTCTCCAGGGTCTCCTCCACCTGTTCCCTACTCTCACTACAGATCACAATGTCATCTGCAAACATCATAGTCCATGGGGAATCCTGTCTGATCTCGTCTGTCAACCTGTCCATCACCATTGCAAATAAAAAAGGGCTTAGAGCTGATCCTTGATGTCATCCCATCTCCACTTTAAATGCATCTGTCACTCCCACTGCAGATTCACTGCTGTCACGCTACCCTCGTACATATCCTATACCACTCTTACATACTTCTCTGACACTCTCGACTTTCTCATACAATACCACATCTCCTCTCCAGGCACAAAGACACAATGCAACTCCTTCTGACCTTCTCTGTACTTCTCCATCAACAATCTCACAGCAAACATTGCATCTGTAGTGCTCTTTCCTGGCATAAAACCATACTGCTGATCACTAATCATCACCTCCCTTCTTAACCTAGCTTCCACTACTCTTTCCCATAACTTCATGCTGTGACTGATCAGTTTAATCCCTCTGTAGTTACTACAGCTCTGCACATCACCCTTATTCTTAAAAATCGGTACCAAAACACTTTTTCTCCATTCCTCAGGCATCTTCTCACTTTCCAAGATTTCATTAAACAATCTAGTTAGAAACTCCACTGCCATTTCACCTAAACACCTCCATGCTTCCACAGGTATGTCATCTAGCTCTATAAGGTCGCAAATAAACTCTATTTTTTCATCAGTGAGAGAGCCTTCTTCTTAAGAATTTTTTTTACATAGGAAAGACCTATTTGGTTAAGTATAACCATAAACAGAGACGTAACATCTAAAGTTTGTATGTTGTGTATGGTAAAGTTACCATAATCACTGTACCAGTTTCAGCATAACTCTCAAAAAAAAAAGAGTAAAAATCACTTAAGAAATGTTCTGTATCACGCAAAACAATAGCATACTTGTCTAAAATGGGTCTTAAATGTCTTTCTACGTATAAAGTTGCCGGTTCGGTTAGCCATTCACCTCCAGCTACTTTGGGTCTCAAAGCTGGAGTTACAAGATTTTTATGTATTTTCGGCAAACCATTCAATGTAGGTACAACAGGATGTTCTACTATAAGATAATTGAACAGTTGTTTAGAAATAACTGTTTCTTCAAAGCAGTTAACAAGAGACTTAGTGAACCTTTCAATTAACTTTTGTACAGAATAAAGTTCTATGCTTGTATATGTATTGTCATCTCCAAGCATGGTGTTCATAGTAGTAACATAATACTCTTTATCTAACAGAACCAAGGAATTGCCTTTATCGGCTGGTCGTATTACAATGTCACTATATCTCTCTGTAAATTTTCAAGTGCTTGTCTCTCATTTTTATTTAAGTTATAAAACTTATCTTGTTTATACTCACTATGTGTTTCAAAAAGATTATAAATCTGTTGTTCACATACATTTGAAAAACACTTCCAGAGTAGAAGACAATGTTGGACAAAAAGCACTTGGCTAACAAAACTGCTCTTGTGTGTGTGTGTGTGTGTGTGTGTGTGTGTGTGTGTGTGTGTGTGTGTGTGTGTGTGTGTGTGTGTGTGTGTGTGTGTGTGTGTGTGTGTGTGTGTGTGTGTGTGTGTGTGTGTGAGTGAATGATTGTAGGGGTGGTGCTTTTGCCATTGGAGTGCAGAGAATGCTGGGGGAAAACATTACCATTATCAGGTCTGACAGTGCCAGTGTTAGCTAGAGTGTGATTCAGAGACATGCTAATGAGCTGATAATGAGATATGTCTTATTGCAGCCATAGCTGTTGCTGAATCCCATCTTCTCAGCATTGTGGAAATTGACCTGCCTGCAGTAAACAATTTCCAAGTAGTAAGAATGTTTCAAGATTTTCCACCTTTTTATCCTTTTACTTCCTTCACTGCAAATTCTGTCATTTATATTTGCAAAACTTTTGTGCCACATCCTGCTTCAATAAAATGGTGGCTTTCATACCACACAATGTGCTCCTAGTTCCTTTTGAAACACATTGTCATGTAAATCAGTTCTTGCATTGATGTAAACTCATGATATACCTTAACTCAAAAATTTAATTTTCCAGCTAAATGTTAATTTCTATAACCACTACATCCTATACAGTTAGTCTTTAATTTTAAGCACAACTAAAGGCAAACATTATTCTTGCTTTTCATACCATACTGCAGCTATTATCTGACCCAACACGGAAGGGGAGAAGTATTCAGAAAGAGGTATAATGCCATCACAGAATGGCAAATAGCACAGAGAATTTAGCATGATGCTTACTGTTGCTTATTAGGTGTGCATGAGTGCCAGCATAGTGCCATGAAGACAGGAACAGACTACATAATAAACTTTGCATCAACAGTAATGAGGTAACCTTGCTGCTGGAATGACTGCAGTATGGATGATCATGTGACCAAGGGAAAGCATCATGCAAGTGGTGTGCTTAATGCTATGCACATTCACTTGCACAACAAAGTGCTCCATAGCTGCAGCTGGGGCAACAAATAGTAGCTCATACAAGGGCACCACAACAAAGTGCCAGTTCATTTTTATCATATAAATGGAGAGGAAAATGGGAGATAGTGAAGGAAGAAATAAAGAAGATTAAGCAGAGGGCCCAACAGATGGAAAACATGAAGGGAAGATACGTGTAGGGAAGAATGGTACACTCTTTTTTGAGCATAGATGGCCATTTTTCATTTTATTAAGAAGGGTAGATGGGGAAGTAGCGATGAGCAAGTCCAGGTTAGAAGGAGGGTATAGAAAAGGAAGCAAGGGCTGATAAGCAAACATACAATATAGACAAAAACTGACAGGGCAGGTAGTGACACATTGTTGCAGCTTTGAAAAGACTCAAACGGGTGGAAAACTAGTTCTGGGAAGAACCGGACTACAAAAAGGGGATGTGAAATGGCACACAAAAAGAAAGGGAACACAATAATGAGTGACAGTCCTCAGTGCCACCATATTTCCTGCTGGGTAACTCAGAAGAACCTCTGAAGACCGCTCTTAGAGGAGGAGCCCTTGCCATTGAGGCCATCAGTCAGCCATCCAAGTCAGCTTCCACAAGATGACTTTCATCACCCTGCAGAAAAGCAGGCCTGGGGACTGTTGGGGACAAAGCAACAGGCATGGTGGCTGCTGCAGAGAGCAGTGCCAACCATCTCACTGAGCCTGCACCATAGCTGCCTTGTAGAAAGAGAGAAAAAACAAAAACAGACAAACAAACGCAACAGATTAGTATATCAGCATAGCACTTTATTAAAACAGCACAGGTAACAATAAATATACTTACCCTGCCGCCCAGAGAGCCTGTCATGTCTTACTATACAAACCATCCTGTTGTCTCCTATCTCCTTAGCCACTGTAAAACATAAAGCAAACAGTAATCAGTACAGTATATCCATGGTTACAAAAGACAATTGCTTCTACAGGTGATAGGTCAAATGTACAGTGCCAAACTAAGTACAGAATGCTTATTTATTTATTTTGCTTTGATTACTGGGTAAGTGGGCTGGTTGGCAGATCCTTTTCAGCTACCTTACAGTAATTAGGTAACTCCTTCTCCTTAACCTCAGTGTCAGAGTGGAGGAACAGCTCTGCGTAGCACCTCAGCAGGTCACTATATTTGTGCCTGCACTGCTCAGCAGAGTGGGCAGAGTGGGCTCTCCAAGTGGCATCACTCCATATTGTGACAGTAATACCAGGCATCAGTTTTATAGACAGGGCTCTCATACTCCAGCAGAAGGTGCTTCCTCTGGTCCCTGTGAAGCAGGTGTAAGAGAATCTTTGTTTCCTAGCTACACCAGGTGGGAACCCTGCTGAATTTGATGCATGAGGAGGCTATCTCCAGTCACAGATCAGAAGCAGGAGAAAAACTGGTAGCCCAATGTGAACAACTGCATCCACTGGACAGTATATGATGCTCATCATTGGGAAGGATGTTAGCAAGATGCAAAGGAGCACTGTTACTGCCAAATAGCAATGCAGGCTTCTCATTGGCTCCACATGTACACTGCATAGGATCTCCCAGTCTGGAAACAGGCAGACAGAAGCACAGTGCCAACAGAGGCTGATAATACAGTATGTTTTAGCTTTGATTCAGAGACAACTGAGCTAAATCACCACATTAACATAATTACTGCACTACAAGGCCTATTTTAGCATATCGCCATAATACAGAGGTTGTCAGTGGATCATCACTGGCTGTTGATGAAAGTACCATACACATGACGCAGACAGATAACACAGTGACACTGTAGTAAGGCTGACAGTGGAGTGCAAATTAAAATCACCCACACCTGCAATTATGGTGGAGAGTCAGCTTGGGCATCCCCTATGTTAAGAGCTGGATGTTCCATCCATATCATCCCCACACAAATTACACAGCTTTTACCACCAAAGATGACATCAGAGGGCCGCACTACCTCCAAGATAGGCACACCTAGAATAAGGAAAAAGTATTTAGGTGGCCACATCTGGACATCAACCTTGGTTTCAATCGATGGATGTTGGATCATTGATCCAGGTAGAGATATCATGTCAGAGATGCTTAGTGCATTGTGTGGCCTGGGTGTGCAACTGCTTCAGGAACTGTGGGACATCCTTCAACACATGCAGAGTGACAAGACATAGGTTCCTGGAGCAGACATTCCCACTGACAGCATTGGTGACACAGTTGGCAGCCACTGGTAGAGCCATGAAAATGCAGGCAACTGCCCACCATGACCATGCAAGAGGACAGATTTATGTTACATGATCACATGCCAGGGCAAAGGCACCATTCCAAAGACAGCTTCACTGTTCACACCATCACTTGTTGCCTCCACCCATGAGTGTGGATATTCTGATGTTCATGACTGATGCCTTTCTGGCTTAACTGTGGCATCACCTCACTGTGCAAGCCATTTAGAGTCCAAAGGATCAATCCAGTCACACTCTCCTATAGTCCTAAAAAAAGTAACACCTAACAGTGACCCCTCAATGGTTCATGGATTCTGATATTCTTCTGTCAGATGACATGAGAGGTCAAAAGCAGGATTTGTGTGCACGTTCACAATCTGATATATCATCCCTTGGAAGGATGTGCTCAGTCATGACAATTCAGGGCCACATGAGACACCCAGTCAGTGTCCAGCTCTTGAAATTTCCGCCCCATCACTGGAGAATGTGTTCCTTCTCTCCTCCAACCTCCTAACTATGTGAATGGCTGCCACATTCACTGTCTATGACCCTTCCACCTATGCTAAAGCAGCTGTCCCCATCACTGTGCCCCACTCCACCTGTGCAAATGATGATGACTGTGCCCTGAAAGGATAGTCAAGGCACTGTACTGCATGGCCTGGGTGTGTTATCACATGCAGCAGTTACATTTTGTGCTGCCCTTGTCATGGCCAATAGTTGTGGACCAGATGCCACCTCATTACTAGTGTCATAATGCATTGCACCTGCCTCTGCCTCATATAGGGTACTGTTACAGCCAGTTTCTCCAATGACTCCTCACCAGACTCTTCCTCTACTGCTGCCACGTG
This sequence comes from Protopterus annectens, assembly GCF_019279795.1. Taxonomy (NCBI): domain Eukaryota; kingdom Metazoa; phylum Chordata; order Ceratodontiformes; family Protopteridae; genus Protopterus; species Protopterus annectens. Next base: position 978,054,847 of record NC_056743.1, read on the forward strand.
TGTGTCTTACAGGGCAATGGTGTCGACCTGTTGTGGCAGCTGCCACAGCAACCATATTGTGTCTCATGGCACAGACCACAGATATATTCATAGGATGTTAGGAAGTTACTAGGTTATTGGACCTGAGGCCCTTACAATCCTAGCCAAGAATTTAGCCCTTGTTCAAACAAGTCAGCACCTGACGCCCCTGTCCAGCAGGGGCACAGGTGGAATCCGAGGGGTGTATTTTCTGTTCCCCATCCAGTTATCCAGGTTCCGCTTAAAAGGGTTAATGAGGTACTCTGCTTGACGTGGGGAGGGAGTCTATTCCACAGAAGGGGGAGGGTCTGTGTCACAAATCTGTCCCGCCAACAAGTCCTCTTAATGTCACAGACCAGGTTGAGGTTGCACTTGCAGGTTACTCGAGTGGAGCTTGACATACAGATATGCAGAAGTCCCATCAAGGTGGGTCTGAGATTGCTTTGTATGCCAGACAGCGGTCACCTCTGAGAAGTCTGTATGAGACTCAGTAGAGGGACAGTGCCTTTAGCCTATCTTTGTAGGGTTGATGTTTGAGGCCCTGGATTCTCCTGGTGAGGAACCTCTGTGGAGTACAGCTATATACACAATCACTACCCAGATGTGTTTAACACTGAACTGATACTGTCAATGCATGTTCTAAACATTTTTGAATGCCACTGATTATGCAGTGTTCTAAACATTTTTAACATATGAGGACTTGACGTAGACATACATAAGCATAACATTTCCAACAAGGAAAATCAATTGTCTGACCATATTACTCAGTTGCAATAGTGGTAATGAAATGGCACATTAACTTTTCTTCCACTGCACAACACTTGAACACTACAGGAATAGGAACTTGAAGGAGGAAAACTGTTAGACAATTATAAAAGACAGTATCATGTTTAGAGTCACAGTGCAAAACAGTTTCAGCAGGATCAGAAATAGTCTCATTCAGTTGGACAGTATAATGTTTGTCATCAGACGTTATGGATTTTAAACATCCACTCTTGTTTTGGATGCTAGGTTGGGGTAAAGCATTTGAAAGACCAGGTCCAATCTGACCTGGTTACTCCCATTTCAAACACTTCAGGTTTGTGTTCAGGAACACAACATTCACCATGAAGCTCATCTGGAGCTGTTCAAATATGAGTTCAATTGCATATTACTAGGGCACCACCCCCAGTTTAGAACATGTTGGATCTTTGCTCATTAGTTTTCATGCCACAACACTTGTTGCACCCTACTTTCCTTCCTCTTGTAACTTTTGGTGCAGTGGCTGGTCTGGTTGAAAGATAGATGGTAGCTGTGCAGAATAGTATCTGTTGTAGAACATTTTGTATGAAACTTGAACTCATTTGTCACTTTCTTTAGTTGAATCATATGGCATGGTTTTAGGCTCAGGTTTTGACTCTACATTGACATAGTTATATGTACTCCAAGAATTAGCTGAGAAGGGTTACTCTTGTAGCACTCTGTGAAGTAGCTCAATATGGAATGAGAGTTCTTTGAAAATCATCTTGTCTCAGTATATTTTAGCTGTCTGAACTGCCCTCTCAGTGGATCCATTTTACTGAGGATAGTGAAGACCGGACATAATATAAGTAAACCATAGCTGTCTACAAACTGTTAGAACTCAGTCAACAGGAACCATGAACCATTATCAGTAACCATTTCAAAGGGTATTACATATCTTGTGAATGTATTTTTATATACATTTATTAAAATAGCACTTAAAACTTAAATACCTTTATTAAAATAGCACTTAAGACAAAGGTACACATACTTAAATAAAAAGACAACAAACCATATTGGCATTTTTTCCATTTACACATATTATACTTTACATGCTTTATTTCTTTACAACTGTCTTTCAGTCCAACATTACATAAATCCCCCAATTCCTGCTTTCCCTTATACGTCACTCCTTCTCTTCCTCCTGAGCATTATTCTCCATTTATTGTTCCCATAAATTCCATTTATTTTTATGTAATTTGATCCTTCCTTTTTTAAAAGATCCCTCTTCCATTTTTTGTATCTTTTACAAAATTCAGTACTTCAAATACAGATGGTTTAGATTTTGATTTCCATTTTCTATTGATTGTTTTTTTGGAAGCCAACAGAATTAAACTTAATAAGGCTTCACTATGTCTAAGCAATTAAGATTGTGTATCTGAGTTCAAAAAGAATCATTTCCGATGTGTGGCCAGGATGCTGGTTGGTTAACAGCACTTTCTCAGTTTTGATATCTAATATGCATTTCTGACAGAAATTTTTAAAAATCAGAACTAGTTAACTTATCAGACTTATAAATTAATATTTCTTATAGTTTATGGACGACTATACTAGAATATAATTTCTTTATTTGTTGATTTTTCTGTCAAAATCTTCTCAAAAAGAGCATTGATAATTCCTCAAGATGAGCTACTCCAAAGGCAGTGTACAGGACCAGTCTATGAAGAAAGAACTGCAAGCCTTGCTTACCACAATGAATGATTTATCCATAAAAACTGATTAAATGAACAGGAATCTGGATACTTTCAAAGAAGAAAGCACTAAAGAAATGGAACTGTTGAAAGAAATGATTTTACAGCACAAATCCCAGACTGCCAGTATGGAGACTCCCTAAATGACCTGGAGGGTAGAGTAACCGAACAACAGCTTCATGTGAAGCATCTCTTAAAGCAAAATACTTTTTTACTCAGTAAAATTGATGATCTAGAGAACAGATCAAGAAAGAACAATCTACATATCTATGGTTCACCATAAAAAGCAGAGTGAGAGAGACAACATGATAAGCTTCCTCACATCTTGGCTGCTTAGCATCTTAAATCTACAGGAGTCCCTCCCTTTTGGCTTAGAAAGGGCTCACAGGTCGTTGGCAACTTCCTCATTTTCTAATAAGGCAAACTCTAATCCAAGATCTATTGTACGTTTTCTCTCTTCTCAAGACAAGGAACTTGTATTAAAAACAGCAGGGGCTAACTCCCCAATTAAGTTTAATGACAACATCATAACGTTTGATAATGATTAGTTGTCTGCAGTGATTACAAGAAGAAACATCTTAAACATCTTGGACAGCACAGTGGTGCAGCAGTAGCAGTGTCGCCTCACAGCAAAAGGTTCGATTCTCGGCTAGGGTGTTTTCTGTGCGGAGTTTGCATATCCTCCCTGCATTTGTGTGGGATTCCTCTGGGTGCTCTGGTTTCCTCTCCCGTCATAAAGACATGCATCTGGAGCATTTCTTCGTGGGACACCACTGAAAATTGGCTTCATTCCAAGTCGAACTTTGCCAGTAAACAAATGTTAAATACAATAAAATAAATAAAGTTTCTCTTTTGCTCACTGCAAGACGTAAAATACTCTTTCCAGATGGCACCAAAACCTTTGACACTTTGGACATGGCTGCTTCATATCTAACAACAGTATTTTAGCTCAAACAGAAGAAATGGATTGCTTTACTTTCTCACTTAAGCATCAAGCTGAGACAAACAACTGGAAAGTAGTTGACAAGAAAAAGAAAAAAAACTAAAAGATAACTTTTTACCTACTGTCCTTTTTTTTTATCTATATTATTATCTGTTACACATTCAAACTCACCAAAAAGAATTTACAGTTCACTCATAAATCACAAGGAAAAAAGATAAAAGATTTTGGATTCTCTTTTCGTTTCACTTGGGTTCATTTACTTTTCTTAAAACTGTCATAATTTAAATGCATTCAACAAAATATTTAACCTTAGCACAGTTTTAATTAAAAGTAATATACATAGTGTCTTATCAATAATCTTAATTCATAGTAAAGCAATTTGCTAAATATAGATGTCTTAATATACCCAATAACAGTCTCAGAGTGCTTGTGTGTATAGGTGGGGGTGAATTTTCAATTTAAAATGATTAAAATGCACCCTTATTAATTATAAAGTTATTGTTATACAGGTTTTAAAATGCATAACTTACTACACGTATATATATTTAAATCTCTAGTTAAATGCTTTCATTTCTTTAATGTTGTAGTTTGAGTGTATGTGTTATACAGTTAAAGTGTGTTTAAGTGCTTTGTAATGTTATATGTGCGGCCGTTATATATGTGAAAGGGATTACTGCAAGCTCGAGCCCAAATTCTGATGTGTTCAAAAGTGCTAACTTATCTTTTTTTGCTTTCCTGCCAAGGTCTCATATTAAAACTCCTTAATTCCCTTTTTTGAAGCTTTTCCCACAACCTTGAGTGGTTCCACGGCCTAAATCCCTTCACAAATGTGTGACGTGTTCAAAATGAAACTAAAAGAGTCAGGAATCACAGAACAGCACTAGCTAGCAATCTAGACTTCAGCTGAGCTGTCTGACTATTTAAAGTGATACAAACACACACTTTTTTAACAAAAATGGTTGTGCAAGCCAATTTAAACTTATTTCTTAGCTACTTTATCTATGCTTAATTTATTTATTCATAATAGACCTTCGAGTTCTTTTTTGGTTTTTAATATCAACAGTAAAAAGAACATTAAGACTGTTATTTTTTAAATGTTTTTAGACGTTAACAGTAATTCATGTGGGATATTAAATATGTTCATTATAGTCACTGCAATTTAAGTTTATTAAATGCATATTTAAGTGGTGGCATTTTTATTATAAGGAGACTGTTTTTCTATACGTGTCACATAATTAGATAACTACTAGTAATAACTGTTTACCTTTTGTTAGCATATAATGTTATTAGATAGTCAAACCTAGGGACGGGTTGGAAAGGACTTTAGAGAATGCACTTAGATAGGGCAAGTCAAGTGTAGGGGGCTCCTTTTTTCCCCATAGATTTTACAGAGTGTTTTTTAGTTCAACATTTAATGTTTTGTCTTTGTTTTCTTTTTTGTGGATGCCTAAGTATATTAATAATATTGTTATAGCACAAGTAGTTAAATCATTTTATTTATAGGATATATGTTCCTTTCTTTTTTCTCTCTGATTATATCACTTATATATACTTGGAAATTCTGTAAATCATAATTTAGTGATGAAGTGCATCTCATTTAATGTAAATGGTTTAAATAATAGTTGTAAAAGAAGACGTTTGATTAAATACTTAAAAAATTTAAATCTACAACTTATATTTTTACAGGAGACACACCTTTTACAAGCAGACATAAACAAATTTACTATTAGTAATTATGCAGTTTTGACAAATTCACATCATAAACAAAAGACAAAAAGTGTAATGATTTTATGGAAGAACTCAACCCTGATCCCTAAAGTTATAAATACTTATCAAGACAGTTCAGGGATGCGTTGTTTGGTTACTTTAAAATTGAATGGGAAATATACCTTAGTGAATTTTTACTGGATCCCTGGACTAGGAGTCAAGGTAGTTAAAAAACAGATAGAAGATATCATACAAGACTCAAAAGGAAATATAATACTACCTGGAGATTTTAATTGTATAATGGATGATACTAACACTAGCACTATAAACACACATAGCAAAACAGCTACTTTAAAGGCATTGACTGAATTCACTGACATTTAATCTAGTTGACATAAATTAATATGCTGAACCATATTCACTTTTTTATACGTATTATTCACATACACATGGTTTTCATGCAAGAATTGATAGAGTCAAGCAAAGTATTGGGAGCAAATAACTAGAAAGGAAAGGTAATAGAATGGGAAGAGGCCAAGAATTTATTTGGACTGCAGGTTAGAGATTGCCTTCCCTATCAAGGATTGATATCAAAGTATAGGAAAAGAGAAAGAAATAGAGGGGGTGGTAAATGAAAGACCAGCACTGGTAGAGTTTTTAATAGAATCTAGAACAGAAGCTGCCATTAAAAAAGGAATAATTAATAGAGCATATAAAATATTGCATGATAATTATAAGAATCAATCAGAGGAGCTTAGAAAGGATTGGGAAAAGAGATTGGATAAGTAATTCACAAACAGAAAATGGGGGATATATGTATATCTCCAAAATATGCAACAAAGTCCAGAAGGTTTAGGATCTTTGCTTGGAAGTGTTTACATGGGTATTTTTATACCCCAAGCAGACTCCAAAGAATTTTTACTCAGGTGAATAGCAAATGTTGGAGGTGTGATGGTCAAGAAAGAGGTGGCTGGGAACATATTTTTTGGGCATGTAATGAGCTGGCAGACTTTAGGGATTCCACGAGAACTGCTCTGTCAGAGATGCTGGGGGAGTGGATTGGATTGACAAGGGAGATTATTTTTTGAGCTATGATACAGTATCGGAATTGACTAGCCATATTAAAACCTTGCTGAGTCTAATTATGATGGCTGCCAAAAACGCAATTACTAGAAAATGTAAATCAAAGTCTAGACCAACTTTACTAGAAGTAGTGAATATAGTAACAGAGGTAAAACAACTGGAATTTGGATCTTTAGAAAAGGGATGGCGCAAACTACATAGAAAAAAATGGGAATTGTGAGAACAATATATGCAGAGAAGGAAAGAGAGCTAAGAGGCAGGATTTGAATGAGCCATATAATTTCCTAACAGACAATAACTGGATAGATTATAAGTGATGTATAATGTTTGCAACTACAGTTGTTTCAATGGTGTCTCTGATGTATAATGTTTGCAACTAAAGTAGTGTCAATGTTGCTTTTTATTTATATAAATATAAGATTGCTTATGTCATATGTGATAATTTAATAAAGGTGTTTATTGAAAAAAAAAGAATTGATAGAGTCTGCATATCAAGAGAATTAAATATAAAGCCTGACAAGGTTAAGATAATTTCATGTCCCTTTTCTGCCTATAATGCACTTACATTTGACTTAGATGTAGGTGCAAGACAAAGGGTTCCTATTACTAGAATACCATCTTACATAACAAGTTTAAAAGATTTTAAGGCATTTTATATCAGGAAAATATATTCCTTTCTCGAGTCAAACCTAAATGGAGTCACCTCAGAGATATATGTATGGGTCTGACTGAAGTCTTATTTATATGGGAAAGCTTTAACCTAGTACATTAATAAGAGGAAGAAATGAAGTAAAGATCTGGTGGCATTACAAACAAGTATCGATGAGTTAAAACATAACGTTCAAAAAGGGACGAAGCATCTAACTAAGGAACTGGAAGATAAAAATAAAAAAATATTTAGAAATATTACATCACAAAACTATGACTGATTTAGAAAATATTAGATTTGTTTCTTCTACAATGAAGCCAAGAAATCAGTTCAGAATAGCCAGTAGAACAAAAAGATAATAAAAATCACATCAGATGAAGTATAAATACCAGGTACTAAGACGAAAGTGTCAGATTTGGTGGGAATATTCGAGGCATTTAAAATACACTACCATAATATTAACTCACTGCGTTAAACTAGAACCACAACATATAATAAGTGCTTTTCTTCAGACAAATACAAAAATTAAGTTACAGGGTCAGCATATTAAGTTAACTGATAAAAAATAACAATGTCTGAACTTCAATCACAATTTAATAAATTAAAGCTTAATAAAGCAACTGGGATGTATAATATTATAAAAGAAATGTTTAACCTTCTGCCCAAGGAAGCTTTAGTTTTGATGTTAAAGGTGTTTAACTTAGTAAAGGAAGGTATAGATATACCTCCATCTTGGAAGTATACAGTAATATCACCTATTTTGAAATCTAAAAGAAGTACTGCTGAATGCTCCTCTTATAGACCAATAACACTTTTGAATCTTGATTACAAACTGTTCATGACAATTCAAGTAGATAGAATTAAGCAGTTGCTTCCTTTATTAATAGATGAAGATCAAACAGGTTTTATTAAGGACAGAAACACGTATGACAACATTAAAAGAGTACTTTCTCTAACTGAGTATGTAAATCTTACAAAGATGAGCATGACCCTAGTGAGCATAGATATAAACAATGTCTTTGATTCGGTTGATTGGAACTATTTAATGCTAGCTTTAGAAAAAATATGGTTTCTTTCAAGTTTATTAAGTTAATTAAATCACTTTATGATAAATCTTCAGCATATGCCAAGGCTGGGTCATCTATATGAATTACTAGAGGCACAAAGCAAGGATGACCTTTATCTCTTCTGTTGTTTGCTTTAGTTATAGAGCCCTTTGCATACTATATTAGAAAAAATTCAAGCATTAAAGGTTTACAGATTGGGAATAACCTAAAAGCTTTTAGTACCAATCTATGAACCTATATTGGATGGGAGATAGGAAATTCACCCCGGGGGATCATGTCAGTCACCCTGCTAGACAGGGGTCCAGGGAAGTAAATACTGTGGGAAGAAATATCCAGGGAATTGTTATGGCTAGGCTTGCATAGGCCCTAGGGCCGATAGCCTAGTACCAACCTATGAACCTATGAACCTAAATGAAGGTTCAGCTATTTGCTGATGATGTCTTGCTTACTTTAAATGACAATGTTAGCTCATTAGATGCTTTATTGAAGTCAATTGAGCACTTTCAGTCTGTCTCTGGACTTAAATTCAATGGAAACAAAACAAACTTGTTGTTATTGAACTCTAACAAAATTAATTTGAATAAGAAATTCTTTCAATATCTTGTTTCTGATAATAAAATTAAATATTTAGGGGTTGTATTAACTAAAGATGCAAGTGAGACACTATCTCTTAACAATAATAATATTTTAAATCATGTAAAATGTCTCATACAAAAATGGAATAAGTTCTTCTTTACAATGGTGGACAGATTATATATAATTAAAATGATTATCTTTCCAAAATTATTATATGTTATGCAAGCTTTTTCTATTCCCCCTTCTAAACAATATATAAAACAGTTTAACAAGTTGATGTTAAACTTTCTATGGTTTAATAGTAGACCCAGAATAGCTATTAATCATCACCTGAATGACTAGGAAGCAAGGAGTATAAATCTACCTGATATAGAGATTCATGCTTTATCATCTGCTATAAAGACCTTATCTTTGTGGTTGAACGTGTCTTATCAGCCAGATGGAAACAAATCCATGAAAATACTTGGTTGCAATCAAGCCACTCAGTGCTCCAGCAATATATAGATTTGATATCCAATAATTTGTTCAGAATAGTAGGGAAATACACAGCCATTGACAAAAATAAACATATAAGTTCTAAATTTATAGCTGAAACATTAAAACTAGTCAATGATTATTTAAACAAGAATCCAGCTATTAAGGCATGGTCTTTTTTGTTATATCCCATTGTTTGTACTAAGTATTATATCTATACATTTGATGTGGCCACAATTAAAGCTCTCAAGGAAAAGGAACTATTTTTGGGATCAGTTGTTACATACTGGTAAACTTCTAACAATGGAACAAATTATGCATAATTTTGATCTAGATACTAGTATGTGGTTACCAATACAGTATGCAAGGCTATATATTACAAATAAACTAGAATTAATAAGTCCAACCATTAGACAAAAGGTTCCTAAATTGATTGAATGTCTATTTAACAAATCTTGCTGTTCTGGGAAAATGCTACTTATCTAAAAATAAAATAGTTAAAAGCATGAAAGCATATTATAAAGATAATTTTGGGGATTATTACAAATTAATTAATAATAGCGCTCCTGATAAAAATGAAAAAAGACGGATACTTGTTTCTTCTAAATGTACAAACTTGTCAATCCAATGGAAGTTATTTGCATGGAAATTTCTTCATAGGTCTTTTTTGATACCTCATAGGTTAGGATTAATGTTTAAACAAGAAATGGATTGTTGGAGGTATAAAGCAAAATTGAAGGCAGCCTGGCAACACATGTTTTTTGATTGTCAATTGCTTAAAGTATTTTGGGACAAAGTGAACTACTTTTTACGAACAGTTTTAATTATACGTTTCTGTCATCTAAATCATTAAATGCTGCTATTCCACAATGTGTACCCAGAGCAAAGTATCTTTTAGCTATTGCACAGAAGACATTTACAACCAACTGGAAAAGTGAAACATCTCCAACTTTTAAGGACTTCAGAAGTATTGTGTTGACTGTATCTCAGATGGAGTTAAAACTATCAGGAAAAGAGCAGAAAAGATTACATCTTATTATATCTCTTGGCAAAAAGTGGTAGAAATATTGGACAAGAATGACTGATCTCCTGTATGATTTCATATTATACTTTGAAGACTTCTTTTGATGTGTTTTATTTTTACTCTTTGTTCGCTTCAACTTAAACACCTATGTAAATAGCTTGTATTGTTGGTTTATGTATTGTTATAGTTACATATGTGTTGTTAACCAGTAAGATAGGCTTAGTTTCCTATGTAACAATAATTTGGATTCTTGTTTATGAAAATTCAATAAAATCTTTTCAGTAAAGATGAAAAAGAATCATTTCCTTAGCTACAATCATTTATTCCGCTAATATTTAAAAAGAGTGCTCCAGAGGGGATTTTTCAAATAATCTACCAACTCATTAAACTCCCAAAAACATATTCCCAGTTATCTCTTTCTTCCCAATCACACTTCCAACATTTGCTATCTATCTGAGGAAAAATTCTTTGAAATCTGTTTGGGGTATAAAATACTTATGCAAATACTTCCAAGCAAAAATCCTAAACTTTTAGGACTTTGTTGCATACATGGGTGTCATACATATGCCTTCCCATTGTTTCCCTGTGAATTGTTTTTCCAATCTGTCTTCGCAATCTTTTCTAACATCCTCTGATTGATGGTTATAGTTATCAAGCAATAGTTTGTATGACCTAACTTTTTAACAGCAGCTTCTGTTCTAGATTTTACTAAAAACTCTATCAGAGCAGGTCTTTCACTTACGACTTCCCTATCCTTTTCTCTTTTTTCTATATTCTGATATCAAGCTCTGATAGGGAAGGCGATCTCTAACTTGCAGCTCAAACTTCTTCTTGCTCTTATCCCTCTTTATTACCTTTCCCTATCCATTTATTTGCTCCTTGGTTCCTTTACCAGTTATCTCCAGTAAATTCCAGCCACCTCTTGTCTATTTTCTGTACCCTTACTTGCAGTCTTTCCTATTGACAAAATATCCTGTCTCTATTCATGTATTGGCTTAGTTCTTTGAATACTTTCTGGACTTTTATGAATATAATATTCTGTATGGTGGTTATCATTCTCCTTTAGGATCTGCATCTCAAACCCCATTCTCTCCTTATTTCTTGATCTCTACCCATTCTTCATTCTCATCCTTTCCCACTTTGAATTATACCAATCTGCTGTTGTACTTTACATGAACCTTAACTGAGTAGCTCTAAAATATCCTTTAAAAACAGATAATCCTAAACCACCTTGTTTTATTGGGAGGATCAGCGTATCCCACTTAATTCTTGCCCTCTTTCCCTCCCGGATAAATTTCTTCAACTCCTCATTAATTATTATCCACAACTTCTCCTCTGTTTGATAAAAATATGTCTGACCTGTATATAAAACTAAAGGGACTAAAAACGTTTTCACTGTTTGTATAGCACTATCCATATCCAAAAAACAAGAGGTTCCAGTTTCTCAGTTTTTGTATTGTCTTTTGTTTAGTATACTTCTACATATCCTTAGCTGCCATAACAGAATCCTTTTCAACCCATACTCCTAAATACTTTATTTTATCATGTCCCCATAAATATGAGTGATGCTGAACCAATTCATGGGTGGGTACATCATTTAAGGCTATGATTTTATATTCTGAAAATACATGAAATTGTCTTGATATTTTCTAAAACACTAATATGTCCTTTTCTGGATTTATCAAGTACAAATTGTATCATCTGCAAATAAAGCCAACTTTTCTTGATTGCCATACCAATTATATCCTTGAATTTCTGTGTTCCTTATTTTCTTTGTGACACAAAATATAAAGGACATAAAGGGGAAAGAGAACGCTGCCTGTTTCCTCTGTTCAAACACAGTTTACCAAAGAAGAAGCCTCCCACTTTAATTCTTGCCTCTAATCCTTCATATATCATCCTAATTCACCTTATTATTGTATCATATGATTCTAACAAGGAATGCAAATGCTTCCATTGTTTTACTCATAAATTCCCAGGTTACTCTGTGGAATGCTTTCTCTGGATCAAGACCCAATAACAACAGTAGCATTTTCTAACATTCTCCTTCCCTCTGGATCATCATTGTTCTATTAATGTTGTCAAATGTTTCCCTCCCCTCCACATAATCACATATTTCCATAGCTATCAATTTTGGCAACACCTTTGTCATTCTTTTAGATAGTGCAGGCATAAACACTTTATAATCATGTTTTAAAATTGAAACAGATCTATAGGAGGCTGGGTTTGATGGGTCTTTACCTCTTTGGGTAATATAGCCACCTCAACTTTCTTTCAACATTATAGTGCTACACATCCTTTTGAAATAGTATTTAAACAAAATCTTTCGGATCTTTATCATTTTCCCACCTAACATCCAAACTCCCACAGTAATGCGATACATTCCTGGAAACTTCCCTGCAAATTGATTATACATCACCAATTTTATCTCGTCTCCTCCTATCTTAATTATTTGTTGAGCTTCATCTTACTCTAATCTTGACATATTCATAGGAATAAGAAATATAACCTCAGCATGAAACAGAGAATAGCCCTGACACAGTTACAAAAAGATGACGATATAGTAATCAGGCCAGCCGATAAAGGTGGCCCCACTGTCATTATGAATAAATGTGATTATTATGCATCTATGAAAGAGATGTTAAGTGATATTAACTTTTACTCTACTATTGATATGCAACATGTTCATGCTTTAGTGAGCAGGATATCCAATATGTTAGAAGACATTTTGAAGAGTGAATTGATCACCTATGAGTTTTTTAAGTTTTTGAAGTCGAATCACCCACTCATACCTATCATACAAGGACTCCCCAAAATTCATAAAGATGGGGTAAAACCACTTCTGAGACACATTGCAGCTGGGAGAGGTTGGTGTACTGAATCCTTCTTGCTTTATGTTGAGAAGTTCCTATGTCCAATTTTGGATAGGAATGAGTTCGTTTTGAAGGACTCTAAACAGCTCCTTATGGATTTATATTGTTTCACTCATATACTACCTATTGATTTTGAATGTTATTTTGTTACCCTAGATGTTTAATCTTTGTTCAACATTATTCCTAATATTGAAGGGGTTGAGTCAGTGATGAAGTATCTTACTAAACATAGTGAGTATATTCGTAACTTTATTGATTTATTATGTCTTTTTTTGGAAACTGCCATTGAAAACAACATTTTCATGTTTGATGGTGTTGTGTACTTACAGAAAGATGGCATAGCTACACCAGCATGTTTATGGCTGCCTGGGAGGAGGACTTTATGTTTGAGATGGAGCTTTACACCAGATATGTCCCTTTTTATTGTCGTTTTGTAGACAATATGTTTTTTATTTGGACAGACAGTGTTGAACAATTGATGGCCTTCTATGAATATTTGAACTTGGCTACTGATTATTTGAATTTTACCATGACCTTTTCAGTTTCCAGGATTGAATACTTGGATGTTTTTATTCAAAGATCAGATAATGGTATGGTGAATACAGGTGTTCATAGGAAACCTTGCTATAGGAACACATTACTCTATAGAAGCAGTATGCACTCGAACTATGTTTTTTAGGAACGTGATTAAGGGTCAAGGGAGGAGAGCATCCAGACCTATTGTATCTCATGAAGGTTTTGGCTTAGAGTTATCCCATTTGAAGGATAAATTAATAAATAGAGGCTACCATAGCCTGGAGGTTAACAGGGTACTAGAGGAGATACCCATCCTCAGAAGGGGATCTGCTCGCCCTTATTTTTCTTGACCAGTTGGTGATGATGTATATATAACATCTAAGAAAGATCCAACTAGTGTGAAAGTTCCATTATTTTACACTGATGACACCAGTATCATCATGAAGGTGATAAAGAAATATTGAGATATCCTAACAGTAGACCCAGCTCTGAGATTGATAGTAGGTGAAACACCTAGATTCTTGTTTAAGAATAAAATGAATTTATGGACTATGTACCACTCCATGTAGTAGATGCAACTTCTGTGAAAGGATTGATAGTAGTGGTTAGTTTATTCATCCGGATACAGGTTAAAGATTTGTGTTTAAAGTCTCTGCTGACTGTAACACAGAGTATGTGGTGTATCTTGCTCAATGCATGCTATGTGATTCATATTATATAAGGAAAACAGATAGAATGTTTAGAGATAGGATTAAGGAACATCTGTATTATATTACGGTGTACTCTAATAATAATGCCTTGTCCAAACATGTGATGCAGAAGGGGGATGACCATACATTTAAATTCATGGTGCTAGATGTTATCAAACCCAGCCCCTGGGAAGGTGATATCAGGAATTGTATTGAGAATAGAGAGATTAGGTGGATCTTGAAGCTTAGGGCTGACAGGGGTAAAGGCTTACACAAAAAAGCTTCTCTGAATCCAGTTTGAAGCCCAGTGGGATTAGGGCTAGATAGCTGAAAGATTTTTATTGATTATTGTTATATTGACATCTTTGTTATATTTTTTAGATATTTATTTTAAGGTTACAGGGTTTTGTGTTAAAGAATTGTGAACCCTATATATGAACATGTTTTTAGGATGTATGTTTTTGAATAAATGTATGTCACATATATTTGGTTATATGATTCTAGACTGACGTTACTCAGAAAAGTGTATATTCTATGCTTGCTGCCTTAAGAGACTATACATTTGATGTTATAGTTTGCTTCTGATTGGTCGGTGAGTTATATTTATTGGGTTTGAATGGGGCTTGTTTTTATGGTCTGAAGAAGCTATTTAGGGAAAGCTCTTAACACTTGTTTTACTGCTGCATTAAAGTTTTTTATGCTTTATGTTTTTCTGTGTCTGTGTATGTTTCGTTATCTTTATCTGCATAATTAAGTCTTGCATAAATATTTCCATGCAAGCTCTTTCTTGGTATCCAAATTCATTTGCTTTATACAAATGTTCATAAAATTTCCAAAATATCTCTATAGGATCTCTGGTCATGTTTCTTGTTATAGGCTCCCTTAGTCTGACAACAACTCTTTCTACTTTCTGTTGCCTAAGACATAGTGCTAAAAGGTTTTGTGTTCTGGAGTTATCAAAAAATATTTGCTTAACAGCAGTCTTTCTAAATTCATACATATTATCCAAATATTCCCTTATTTTCTCTTTAACATTCTGCAATCGATCCTCTTGTTCTGTGAGATTCTCCTTATTTTGCAATACTAATAATATCCTTTGTCAGCTCCTCTCAGTAATTCCTATTATTTCATCTCCATATCTCTTTCTCCTTTATATCTACCCTGTTTTTTAAACTCCATTTTCACTGTATCCTATTTACTCACTATTCCCTCTGAAGAAATTTTTATCTTTCCTAACAACCAATGAATAATTTTCATTACCCATCCCTTATGTTCCTCTACTTTTAACAGGTAGATGGGAAAGCACTTGTGTCTCATTTTTACTTCATTACCCTGCATTTTTATCTTAGTTTATGTCAATTTATGATCTGAGATAGTTATTGGATATATGTTGAAGCTTTCAGTTAGATGCACATGTTCCTGTCTAGTACAGTTTTTGTCACTTGGGAATAATATGTAAATTCTGTCCAAGTTCCTACTGCTGAATTCATGTCTAACATACCAAATATTTTCATAAAGTTCTTCAAAAATCTATCCTCTTTTGTTATATTTTCCTTTCTAGCTCCCCCTCATACATCCTCACTATTGCACATCAAGTTCTGGTTCCCACCTATAAATATTCCCTGCTGAAAGCTGATTATCTTTCCCAATTTTTTCTTAGGCTCCATAATAGCAGTTTATGGTGGAATATTAAATACATATAAGCATAATCCTCATAGGTTCATAGGTTCATATGTAGGTACTAGGCTATTGGCCCTAGGGCCTATACAAGCCTAGCCAAAAAGGTACCCTGGCTTTCGCCACCCAAGAAAATAATTTTCCTGTGCCCCTGTCAAGCAGAACCACAGACGTGATCCCCAGGGTGAATTTCCTATTACCCATCCAATCATCAAGATTTTTCTTGAAGAGTGTTAATGAGGAGCTCTGTTTGACATAGATAGGTAGTCTGTTTCAGAGTAGGACAGGAATCTATCCCTCCAGCATGTTCTGTTTATTGTGGTAACAAGGTTTAGGTCCCTAGAGCGTGTAGCTCAGAGGATGTCCAACATCTCTGGGTTTGACATAGCTTTGTATGTTAGGCAGAGATCGCCTCTGAGTAGGCGATATGCGACGGAGTAAAGCTGGAGTTTTTTGAGACGGTCTTCATAAGGCATCTGTTTGAGACCAGTAATCCTCTTTGTGAGGTGTTTTTGCGGCCTTTCCAGTTGTTGTAGATGTCTTGTGAGGTACATACCAAAAGGGGCATTGTACTCTATAATGGGTCTAATGAGTGAATGATGAGTAAAAGGGAACAATGACCTCTTTTTTTCTGGATGAGAAACCTTTTGTGATTAGGTGTGCCACGTAGAAGGATTTCCTGACCACTGTGGCGATGTGATTATCAAAGGAGAGACTACTGTCCACCTGTGTCCCAAGGTCTCTTATCAAACTTTTGGTGTTAAGTAGACTACTGCCTATGTGGTAGTTTATGGGTACAGAGGTTTTACCAAAGGGGATGACAATGCACTTTTTGGCATTGAGCTTGAGACCATGTCTTTGACACCAGGCATCTGTCTCAGTAAGGCCCTTTTGTAGGATGTCCACATCGTTAGGAGTTTCGATTATGGCTCCTAGTTTGCAGTCATCTGTGAATTTAGTTAGCCAAAGACCTTCTGTGTTAGCCTGTACTTCAGAGAAGTAGATACCAAACAGGAGAGGACCCAGGACTGAACCCTATGGTACTCCACTTGTCACTGGTCTGAAGTCTGATTTGGAGTCTGCTACTTTCACGGTGTGGATTCTGTCAGTAAGCCAGTTGGCAACCCATCTTGTGACATAGGGATTTATACCTAGTTTAGTGAGTTTATCTATAATTCCAGAGTGGGGGATGGTGTCAAATGCCTTGGCGATATCTAGATAGGCTGTCTGAACCACCTTACCCTTATCTATGGCTTTGGTGACTACTTCAAAGAAGTCTATCAGGATTAGGAGACATGATCTGCCTTTTACAAACCCAAACTGTGTGGGGTCCAGAGTCTGGAGATCTCCAATGTCTTTGTTTATGAGTTCCATGATGATACGTTCCATGGTCTTGCAGATGAGGCTCGTCAGGCTAATGGGGCAGTAGTTCCTCTGTTGTGCCCCCCCCCCCTTTGTGGAGTGGGATAACTGTTGTGGTGCGCCATTCAATGAGCACAAAGCCTGAGGTGAGGCTATGATTGAACATGGTACTTAGGTGGATTCCAGTTCATTCTGTAGTTCATGTAGAAGGCAGTCTGGGATGTTGTCAGGTCCCATGGATGCTGTGTTCTTGGCTTTGGAGAGTGAGGTTTTTACCTGTGCAGCCGTGATTACAGGAACTTTTCATTCTTCTGGTATAAAGATGGGCCCTTTAGGGGGTGAGAGGGGGGTAAAGTTAGCACTGAACCTATCTGCCAGGATGTTGGCAATATCAGTTGGTTCTGTATATTTAGTGTCATTGTGCTGTAACTCAGAGCAGATCTGAGTGTTGCCATTGAGATTTTTGACATAGCTATAGAATGCTTTGTGGTTGTCTTTAGAATCAGTGGCAATTTTGTTTTCATAACTAGCTTTAGAGGATTTTATGAGGGATCTCAGCTTCTTACTGAGGCTGACCAGGGAGTGCCTCCAACCGTGGGATTTTACTCTTTTTTGCAACAGTTTCTTTCTTCTATTGTAGAGTTTGTTTATGGCAGAAGACCACCAGATTGGCTTCCTTTTTTTGGAGGATAGCATCTTGATTCTGTTAGGGATAGCACGATCCATGCACTCGTGTAAGTGCTTATAAAGTGCATTTGTGTAGGATTCAGCAGTTGTACCTCTATTGTCCATCTGCATGGGTGTCGTGAAGTTTGCCACTTCTGTTAAGAAGCTTGAAGTTGGCTTTGGAGACATTTTTTATGGCTGTTTTCCTAATGGGGGGTGGGAGTGGGATGTGGATGTCTAGGGTGATTAGCTTGTGGTTGGATCTGACCAACGAGGAGCTGACCTCTGGTGTGGAACACGGGTCACCCATGTTGGTGATGACCAGGTCTAGGATATTGCTGCCCCTGGTGGGGGGTGTGGATAAGTTGATCCAAGGCATTGGAATTGATGATTTCCAGAAAACGTTGAGCAAAAGAGTTGGTACATGAGTAGTTTTCCCAGTTAATGGTAGGGTAGTTGAAATCAGCCATTATTAGAGTGTTGGGTTTTACCTTAATATTTTCCAGTGTATCAAGAAAAGAGGAGTGGAAATTCTGGGGCATGGTGGGGGGTCTGTAGCAAGCTACAATCTGGATTTCGGTTTTGCCCAGAGTTAGTTAAACTTGGATAATCTCGGATGCATTATGCTGAGCAACTAGCTTGGAGGTGTGGATATCCTTAATGAATATGGACACTCCTCCACCTTTGGTGTTTCGGTCCGGGTTTGGTGGCCGAAAGGTGTGGTATGAATTATAGCCTGGTAATGCAGGGGTGCTCTCTGGAGCTTTGAACCAGGTCTCTGTCACTGCACAGATGTCAATGTTCTCCATTTTAAGAAGTGCCTCGAGTGAGTGCATTTTGAGGTTTAGACTGCTAGCACTGAGTAGCATTACCCATAGATTTTGCTTGCTTGTACCTGTTATGGTGGTGAATTTGTCATTTGAACCTTGCCTAAAAAAGGCACTATAGGGGTGGCAAGAGCCTTTGCCAGTATCCAGAATTCCAAGGGCAACAGGTGCAGGCCATCTCTGGCAAAGCAGCGTGGTCTGTCGATCATGTCATCCCAGGCAGACAGATACTGGATTCCCTTAGAATGACACCAGAAGCTTAGCCAATTGATAAAGTCAATCATTTTGTCCTTGTACTGTGGTGTCATTCTGGGTGATGGTAGGATGCTACTCAAGGCTAGGGTCATACCAGCCTGGGCTACAAGATCAGAGACCTCGTCCATGTCTCTTTTCATGTAGTCCAGGGAGGTACGTCTCAGGTCATTCACACCAACATGGACAATGACAGAGTCATATTTGTATTTGTTGTGGAGTGACCTGAGTGCATGCGTTATGTGGCGGATCCTGGCACCTGACAGGCAGCTGACAGTAACTTTTGCCTTGTTTAGCCTGGTGAGTGGAACATCAGTGTGCCTGACTATAGAGTCACCTATGACAAGAGTGTTGGGTACGTTATGCCTTATAGGCTGTAGTTGAGTGGCACACTGAGTATGTGTCATTTGGGTTGTGTTGGGAGTTGGAGGTTGCTTGCATTTCTGCTTTGGAGGACTCTGTTGTTTGGGCAGATTTGTACTGAGATCCTCCATGAATGAAGGTGTGTGTTTTGTGTTTCTGTGTGTGTTTTGATGGTGTAGGTTTTGAGGGACTATGTGATGAGTGTGGTGCAGTGCAAGTGTTTACCTTCTCCTCTTGACTGTCTAGGCCAGTCTTTGATGAAGAGAGCTTTGCTTCCAGTTTGGCTATATAAGTACACCTCTCACAGGTTGTAGGGTTGTGTGGTAGGAGGAGAGGGTTGTCTGTGTACGAGGCAATTGCTGCATTGTCCCAAGATGCCCAGATTCATCAGGTAGACAGGAGAAATCACCCCTTGCCAATATCACCTTACTGCCACAAATCTACCATTATTGTCTTTTTCCCCACTTCTATCATTATTGGAGTCCCTCTACCAATCAGTATTATTGCTCCCCTTTTCCTTTCTTCCTGATATTCTGCTGGTTACCCATCCTGAAATCCTTTCTTTGTCAAATTCACATGCTCATTTTTCCATATGTGTCTATTTGCACTCTGCATTTCTTAATATAATTCAGTACTCTCTCCTTTTTATATACAACTGTAAGGCCATTTACATTCCAAGATATTATGAATAGAATAGCCATTATGATAAAAAAAACTATTGTTCCCAATTGTGATGTATGAAGTTTTATTTTTGAATGTGTATTCCCAACTATTACTTTACCTGCACATACTAATGTTTGGTAGGCTGATATTTTTAAACCATCAATCAAAAACTAAATACACTTTAAGTACATTTGATCCCTAATTTATAACAAACATACAACACTATGTACATTTTGTGAATATAGTTCTGAACCTGTAGAATATTTGCTGCCTAGTCACAGTGCATGCATTATTTGTATGTCACAAGAGTACTAGTTCATTACTGTGAGGTAGCTCAGATTCACAGAAGTCAGCCACTATCTTTTGCCAAAGGCCTTCTGATAAGGGTGTTGTTATAAATGGTGGTGTATGGATGATACAGAACTGACAATTTGATTCCAGCTTTGAAATGTCTTGGTTGATGTTTTGTCACAGCACTGATATTTTGGCTCTTTCTCAACATTTTGTGACACCTTGATGCCTTTCATGGATTTAATTTTGCACTTCATCACATTGTGATGAGGGTATCGTGATTCTGTTTTGATACAAATCAGCCATTATGCTGTGACAGTTGTGCTCTGACTGGATAAGATATACACGTGCCCAGGAGTGTTGCGAGGCCTGACACCACAGTTTATTCATTGAGAATACCTACCCTAGTGGGGTATTATTGTGTTTACAAAATGGGCTGTTAAATTGTTTTGTATTTCTTTTTTTATTACTACATACTTTTTATATTTTTAATGTAAAATATTCCCTCCTCCTAATATTTAAAACCACTGCAGTATATATAATTGTTACTTAAGGAAGTATTTTATATCCAAAATATTAGTTGCATAAGTATTTAATGTACACACACACACACACACACACACACACACACACACACACACACACACGTTCAGCAGTTACTCTCTTCAGTGAGTGCACTTCATATGGCTCATTGTTATCAAATGAATGAAAAAATTATATAGTGTAAGGCATTGCAACTTCTCCCCCACCATCCTACCCCACTCAAACAGAGTTGAAAGGTATGCATTGAGTCTCTTGCTTATTGTGTGTGTGTGTGTGTGTGTGTGTGTGTGTGTGTGTGTGTGTGTGTGTGTGTGTGTGTAGCTTATTGGGTCTCTCCTTCACAAACTCACTCGCTCTGTTTCTTTCCTTTTTTCACAGACAGACACGCACACACACACACACACACACACACACACACACATACACACACACACACACACACACACACACACACACACACACACACACACATTACTTTTTTCTCTTTATTTACTTTCTTTACTTTAGTCTTGCAAAACAGTAAATGTGTTTAGCAAGCATAAAAAAATTGTCGCAGTTTGCTTTTTTTTCAGTCCCTGCTGCAGAGTAGCTTAATATTTTGCCATGAAATGGAGGACTTGTTTTTTAATGAGTAATATCTGTAAATGAACACCCTTTTGGAGAATGTTCATTCTCCAATAGGGTGACAATGTACATTTAACCCATTATCTAACACTTTGCAACTCATGGCCATTTCTTGCTTTAATATTTCTAGTCTCTTGGTTGTCATTATGCTATGCACATAGGTGACAAAATCTTATCCGGTATCTGAACAATAAATTATCAGCATGTAGGATTTCTGGATAACATACTTAGGTTCATAGGTTCATAGGTTCATAGGTTCATACTAGGCTATCTGCCCAAGGGCATTTATAAGCCTAGCCCATAGTTATGTGGCTTTCGCCACCCCTTTAGTTTGAATAAAAACTATGCCTATCATTTTGCTGTGCCTCTGTCAAGCAGTGACGCTGAAGTAATCCCTGGGGTATATCTGCAATCTCCCATCCATTGGTCAAGATTCCTCTTGAACAAGACCAGAGAGGTGCTCTGCCTCACATGTACCGGGATTTTGTTCCACAGCATAGGGAGTCTCTGGGTGATGAATCTGTCCCTCCAGCACGTTCTATTTATAACCGTGTCAAGGTTTAAGTCTCCGCCCTTGTGGTTCTGAGGGATCTAGATTTTTGAGGTGAAGCATATTCATCAAATCTGGGTTTGACATGGCCTTATATGTCAGGCACAGGTCACCTCTGAGCAAGCGGTATGAGACTGAATAGAGCTGGAGTTCTTTCAGTCGGGCAGCATAAGACATATTTTTGAGACCCTTTATCCTTTTGGTGAGGAACTTTTGGGGCCTTTCAAGCTGCAGCAGGTGTCTGGTCAGATACATTCGAGCGGGGCATTGTACTCAATCATAGGTCTAATAAGTGATGAGTACAGGGGACGATGACCTCCCTTGATCTAGATGTGAATCCCTTCATGATCAGGTGGGTGATATAGAAGGTTTTCCTAACTACTTTAGCAACATGAGTGTCAAGCGAAGGCTACTGTCAACCTGGGTCCCCAGATCTCTGATGACTTTTCTGTGCTCAGTGGATTCCCACCTATATGGTAGCTAGGGGTAGCCTTGTTTTCCCAAAGGGTATGACTATGCATTTTTGGCGTTTAACTTCAGGCCATGGCTCTGGCACCAGTTATCCATTTCTGTGAGGCCCTTCTGGAGGATATCTGTGTCAGATGTGTTTTCGACTATGGCCCAGTTTGCAGTCATCTGCAAACTTTGTCAGCCATAACCCTCCTGTGTTTGCTTGTACTTCAGAAAAGTAGATGCCGAACAAGAGTGGACCCAGGACTGAGCCCTGTGGGACACCACTTGTGACAGGCTTTGAGTCTGACATGGCTCCAGCAACTCTGACCCTGTGGGTTCTGTCACTTAGCCAGTTTGCAACCCATCTTGTGATGTATGGGTTTACATTCAAGCTGATGAGTTTTTCGATGATACCTGAGTGGGGTATTGTGTGAAGGCCTTTGCCAGGTCGAGGTAGGCTGTATGGACTGCCTTTCCCTCATCAATGGCCTTGGTGACTGTCTCGAAAAAGTCAACCAAGTTTAAGAGGCAGGATCTGCCTTTGACAAAGCCAAACTGAGTTGGATCCAAAGTCTGCAAGTTCCCTATGTCTTTATTTATGAGTTCCATTATGATCCTCTCCATGGCTTTGCAGATAAGGCTTGTCAAGCTAATGGGGCGGTAATTTCCAGGGTCTGTGGAGGCACCGCCCTTATGAAGTGGGACCACAGTCGCCGTGCGCCACTCCTTGGGTACGTATCCTGAGGTGAGGCTAAGATTAAACAGCTGTCCTAACTGTGGGTTTAATTCCTTTGTCTAGATATTAGGCAATTAGTGAAACCATGGGCTTGTGATAAGCCTGAAGCCCTAATAGGTATTTGGATAATCTCTCACATCCACACACTTGCAAGGTGCTCTTTTTAAAATGCATGAAATATCTCTGTTCAGCATTATGGAGCAACAGGCAAAAAGATGTAACAAATGTTCATCCATTTAAATAACGTACCTAGGAAATGGCTACTAGCATCAGCACTCACTATAACACTTGTAAGTTTTTGACATCATAGTACGCTTGCACAGGAGCTGTTGTTAGCATTTCTTTCATTCGGATGAAAACCTGCGATCGAGCATTTCCCCATGTCTAAGGCATATCTGTCTTTATCAGAGCAATTAATGGATGTAGTAAAGCTAATAAATTGGGCACAAACTTGTCCAAAAAGTCAATTAGGCCAAGAGTTTGTATTAACTAACCAATACAAGATGGGATCCTCAGTTCAATTATTGTTCCGATCTTCCTGCACATGCTCTTTGCAAAGGCTACTATTAGTGGCTTGAATAGTCATACCCATGCTTTCCTGGCCTATGGGTTGATTCTGACACATGCTACAGATCCCACAGTAGATCAGGAATGACAAATCCGATAGGCTAGGAGTCACCAAATCCTTTACTTTGAGTGGGCCTGCTGGCAGATGTTGTACCAAACTGTGATGGTAGTATATGTAAGAGTGTTTGCAGTGCTGGAAACCTTGAGTAATGGAACATTAAGTCTGTTATGCATAAAGTATTTGTACATATGAACAAAATACTGAAACAGCACTTATGTAACAAAAATAGACTTCAGTGAAAAATTACTGTTTATATGACGTGTATAAACATGTTTTGCGAGGAATACAATTTTAGTTTTTCCACAACAAACCCATAGCTGGCCTTAGACATAGGCCAACTAGGCAGCCACCTAGGGCACCACTGTAGCAGGAGCACTTTTCCAGTAATCTTGATGATGTGGGTAGACCAAGATGGGGGCACAGGGTGGTGTTGGGGGGGTCGCTGTGGAGACCTTTGGCCTAGGGCATCAGTTGACCAAAGGCCAGTCCTGAACAAACCTACATGATAAAGTACAGCAAACCAAAACACAAATTACTTTAAAAAAAAAAAAAAAAACAGGAAATGTGGGAGCAATATATGCAAAATAGTGTTTTGAAGGAGGATGGGGTTTTAGGGAAGGCAGGAATTGAATAAGCTATGTAATGTTCGATTGATAATGACTGTATAGAAGATTATATGTGATGTATAATGTTTGCAAATGAAAATATGTTAATATGGTTTGTTTTCATTTATATAAATGCATGATTGCTTATGTAATAAGTAATAATTCAATAAAGGTGTTTCTTGCTTAAAAAAGAGCTGTTTAAGAATACATCTTAGAAGATATGTTTCTTAACCCTTGTGCTACTGGAGCAAGGTATTCAATGTTTCTCAGTGCTGTTCATGAATTACATAATCTAAGTAGTTTCAAAAATATTTATATGAGTTAAATGAACTGGTAATTATATATTATTTACATAATATATGATTACATAACTTATGCAATTATCATGTGTACTTAGTATTTGTGAATGTGACTATTCAACTTGGTGGCAAAATGAAACTTGTGTTTTCTGGAGAAGTGGTACATGGGTGTGGTATATCACTGGTTCACAAAATGGTGTACTGTGTGGGTGTGTAGATGTGTGGGTGCTAACAGGACTAGAGTGGAAGATTGATCAATGTGTAGGGGTAGTGTTCTGAAGCAGTACAAATAACAAGGATGATGGTACATATAAGGACTAGACCTAACGTAACTCAGTCTAACCCAGAGTAAATAACTTGTTGCACAATTTGGTGGCACCAAAATAGTCTACATTTAAGTAATCTCAAAACATGATGCAGATTTTGTGTCATCACTTTAATCCAAAGCTATTAACTTAGCCAGAGAAGGTGCAGCACAGCTACCTATGTAGGCTGGCTTTGCACTGGCAGTTTCAAAAGGGTACTAATTGACAGATTCACTGAGAGAGATGCAAGACTTTCTTTCACTAAACTCGGATTCAGATCTTACCCTTATCTATTACAAATTACACGAGCAATGGAAACCCAAGCCAAGGAAGCTGCAACAAGAAGCGGCTGAGTATAGTGTCAACATGGTACTAACTAAGCTAATACAAAGACCTTTATTTGTTGCCTGTGACAGTCTTTCACTATCAAATAATAATTTGTAAAAAGAAAAAAGGGTCATAAGAAAGGCCATTTGGCAGCTTATAAAAGACTGGTGGATAAATGTACATTGTAAAAGATACAGTTAAAACTGTTGCATTGCTTAAGACAGACATCCCAGAAATCATACTCATGATTGACTCTTTATCTGATGATTAGTGTTAAAGACAAGCACAAAAATTCATTAAAGGGCCTAGAAAGAGCTGCACATCCCTTGCTAAAAATGCCCTGCTCCCGTGATGCAGTATTTTGCGATTCAGAGACATGTTAGCCTTGTTGAGGAAAAACCTTATTATCAGCAAATTTGCATTTCCTCTGAACTGCAGTTATTACCGCAATGTCAGATCATTTAATTTCCTTTATTTATTCATTTATATTTGTTTTCAAGGATAGAGCACTGATCTCCAGACCATTTTCAGACTCAGCCTAGGAGTGGTATCTGGTTAAGTGACTTGCTCACAGCCAAACAGTTAGACAATAGAGGCTGAAAGAATCAAACCTTGCACCACTGAACCACAAGAAACAGCTTGTTAGTAAACCCTTAATCCTCTAAGCAAACTGAAGATCATGGATGATCTACATGTCATGATAGTAAACTGCTGCTCCTGTAGGCAGTGGCATCATTGGCATACCCCCATCACTCTCTCACACACAAAAGTACACATTCAAAGACACATGCACACACACACACACACACACACACACACACACACACACACACACACACACACACACACACATGGGCACACACACACACGCACACACACGCGCACACACAGGTGCACACACGCGCACACACACACACACACACACACACACACACACACAAACACACACACGCACACAAACACACACACGCACACACTCTTCAGCCCTGCTCAAGGATTTTAGCTATAAATCTAGCACAGTTATGACAACTGGGCATGTCATGATCTGAGACCCAAAATAAAATAGACAAACGTTCTTCCCACACTTCAAGCAGTTATCTACTATTTTTCTAACATTGAAGAGAATAAAGTATTCTTCAATGGGGCACTTATCTAAAATTCATTTGTAGAACCTCTGCAGAAAAATTAACCAGCTGACAGACTGCAAGTGTCTGATACACATAGAAGCTCATCTGACTGCATGGCTAGAAAGAACTGAAGATGGTGCCAAAGGACACACCTCTAATACTCTGACATCCAAACATCATCCATCGGACATCCATTGACTAGGGGTGATGAAAAACTTTGAAAATCAGGCCAGTCACAGGCTGGCAAGAAGATCCAAGAAACACTACTGCAACAGTGACTTTGAAGAACAGCTGCAGGCTTCACATTTCTGAGGGAAAAAAGTAAAGCATGCCAATTAGCTATCTGCGACATGTCAAAAAATTTTGCATTACTTTGATTTAGAGTTTGGGTGAATGGTGCAGCCGCTGCTCCACTTGTGGTATTACTCATCAAAACAACCCTGGGTACTCTATTACTTCCCTGTGACATCCATCCTGTCAACCATAACTGCTTATATAAACTGCATATAAACTCAAGGCATGAAACTTTTACACCTTTTTTTAATGTTTGAGTTGAGTTGCCCTTCGACTTTTCGGTATTTTATCAGGTAGTCTATTCTAAGGATTTAATAATCTCTTGATTTAGTATTATTAGTATTAGTTTTCAAGATATCAAAATGTATTATACTTTTCGG
This sequence comes from Protopterus annectens, assembly GCF_019279795.1. Classification (NCBI taxonomy): domain Eukaryota; kingdom Metazoa; phylum Chordata; order Ceratodontiformes; family Protopteridae; genus Protopterus; species Protopterus annectens. The sequence goes on from NC_056743.1 coordinate 978,081,909, forward strand.
TGGTGCCTTATGAGGGTGTTACATTATAGAGCAAGTCATTCCATTAAGTTGTCATATTTTGCGGCCAAGATGATGTTGCATGTCACTTCTTCAAACAATCTGTAATAAACAAAAAAGATATTTGAAAAGATCAAGATTTTTATGCAAGTTTTTTTTTTTAAGAGCTGTAAGATTCTCAGTTTAGATTTTCCTAGATTTTCCAAAAGTACATGATATGTTATTAAAGAGAAGGAGTGTGCACTAGTATAATTCAACATAAAATCTGAAAAAGTGTCTACTGGAGTTATGGCCCATGGCTAAAGTTAAGGCTAAGTAAGGGCCTCTAAACAGGAAAAAAAACAGAGGTATAAAAGTGATCTGCCAAATGCATTCCCACTCACTCAAACGAAGCACAGTGGGCAGTGGTCTTTGTCCTCCCAACCCAGAATCCCTTCTGATGCCATACCATTTGCATAACCACCGGCAGCACAACAGTACTGTAATGCCCATCTCCCATTAAAATCTTTATCATCTTGGAGTGCAGAGATATATTTCCACCTGTCCGTCATTTGCTAGTTCATCTTCAAAAAGATTCATCCAGTTTCTATGTAACACTTGTAGTTACGTGTCAGGATTTTTGCCCCTTTTCATATATTTTTTAAATATTATACACTGTGTATCCCCTTAACAAAAAGTTGGTCATTTACAGTCTTTTCTCCTTCTGTTCCTGTTCCACTTGCTTCTTTCTCCAGATATCAAGACTGAAAGAGAGGTATCCTGACATTAGTTATGAAGTATGTCTTTCCTGTACAGAAATTTAGGGGAATGTCAACAGCTCCATCATTTGCTTTGTCTCATTTCACAAAGTCCTTCTGCTTTTGAATGGTTGTATATGGCCATTTAACAGATAGCCAGCACACAATTTATTTGATTTGTAAGTGCCAATATTTTAAGAAAAAATTGCCAAAATATAATACTTCAGTTTACATAACCACCACACAAGTTAGTACTGATTTCATAAAGAAGCTATCAAACAGTAATTTGTTGAATGTTGTAAAATATATCCTTTATTTAAAATGAAAAATTAAATGGTGAAGACTCCAAAAATCAGCAGCTATGGTATGTATCATCCCAGCAATTTTGCACAGCTAATATAGTTATGTTGAAATACTGGCATCACATTTTAGCAAGTACTGTTATATTTCACACTTTTTATGTATTTACAGCCAATAGATGTAGGTATACCTGATTATGTCAGATTCTAGTCCTATCCTATATTAGCTGTGATATCTTGTTGCACTTCTTCTTCTCATCCACCAGATGGCGGTCAAATCTTTTCATAAAGACTAAGAACTGCTGAAAGTATTGAGTCCTCCTTTTGACAGATTTTCATGTGGCCCATTTTCTAATTCCATGTATTATTAGATCAGAAGCACAAATACTCCTTCTGAAAACAACTCTAGATAGTCAAGAAGCAATTGAATGGCTTTGGATTTATAGTGAGAGTATCACATGACAATGTCCCTAATTCCTTACCCTTACTGTGGAGAATCAAGAGGTGGAGTCATGCCAGAAGCATGTGCCACAGCATGTGGTTGTTGGTGTTAGTGTTACTCGGGGTGGGGGTCAACAAAACAGAAGTGAAATAAGTTCTAAACATTATACACTTATTAAACCCTTTAATATAGATTTTTTTTTTGAAAAGAAAAACATTTTTACTTTTACACAATTTTCAATGTAATTACCTGCTCGGCATTGTAAAAGTTGTGCTTGACATTCACTTATCTGAAGAATGAAATGGTACGCTTATTTGTGTGCTCTCACAAGTATATGCATGTGGAACTAGTTCTGCTGCAAATGTCACATTCGGATGCACTTAACAGGCTACAAGTCTTCTTCCATTAGCATTTTCATATATTCACAAGATCTGTACATACTGTCAGCCATGAGTTAAAAAAAAAAAAAAAAGCAGTCAAACAGTGCAGGGGCAGTGCACGCATATGTCTGTACCTCTAGCAACCAGGGTTTGATTAAGGGTGCCAGAGGGGCAGCTGGGAAGTATAAGTAACAGTGGCTAATGGGAGAGACATGTTACTACTTTGACAGTAAACCCTCAGTAAAGTCAGGCATCCTGCTGCATGATAAGGAAAATGTTAAGGCAATTCGACCTTCATGTATCCCAGGCCCACAGATGGAATTGCATTTAGAAGATAAGATCAATGCATGAATGTGCCTAAGGTGTGCAGGGTTTCAGTGGGTAAGGCAGAAGTTAAAAAAGCTGACTCTGCATTTTTATGGCATAAGGGGTTCTGCCACACAAGGCTTCTCCATCAATAAGAATGCAAAAGGCTAAATGGATAATATGCAGAGCCTAGATTCTGAGGTTAACAGAGAAGCCAAAATAAAAACTTTAAATAAAAAAGGGAGGCATCAGTACATATTGTGCTTTCTCAATAAACACTGCTTAAAAACAAAAAAAGGTAATAGTATATACCACACTTTTACAAATCAGTGTTGATTTCAAAAATGGCAGAAGGTGTGATCACTTTTGGATGCATGTCTGGTGGCACGCTGATGTAACCATTGCTACCAAACTGGCGTACTCTTGGAAATCAATCTCCATATCTTCATTCGTATCCAGATCTGTAAACAGTTTGTCCAGTGTTGCTGGGTCTTTAATTTCCTAAGGAAGTAAAACACACAGATTACTACTTGTTTGTGTGTTTGCTAATCATACTTAATTTTCTATTAAAAGAAATATGTTTGCTTTCAGCATCCAAAACCAGTCCTCAGATTCAATTACACTCCAGCCACCACAGTTCTCTAAACTATACTGCACTGAAGTTACTGACCAGTCAAAGGGACTTCCTGTAATGTTTCATTAGGTGAGGTCTCACTTCCCTCCAGAGAATGAGGCCACAAAGCCATTGAGAAAATGTTTTGACTGGTGTTTCAGTCAAGTACTGATTCCTGAAGTGTGGACAGGTTATTGGTTTGTTTGATGCCAGACAGTCAGTTCAGAAATGGCCTCTTCTTCCAGTGTGTGTGTGTGTGTGTGTGTGTGTGTGTGTGTGTGTGTGTGTGTGTGTGTGTGTGTGCATGTGAGCATATGCACAGGCATGTTTTCCTGGATGAAAATACCCATGCAACAAGGAAGCCTACAGAATCAAGTCATGTCTACCTGCCTTTGTCACTAATGCCTTTAGGCTCAACCCTTTTGAGTACAAACTAAAAATCTGCAATCACCTGACCCTGCCTGGGAAGGGGGAAGCTACCTTTCATATGCCAAATCACCCCACCACTTCACCCACTGTTAAAGTATCCTGTATCTAGATGCTTTCTCAAACCTGGGTCACAAGTGTATCAGAGGTGTACCACGTTCAGCAGCAGTGGAACCAGTTAAAACATTATTTTGTAGGGCTTAAGATGCTGTGATTATACTCTGCTATACAGTCTATAAGAAATGTCCATAAAATGTGGCAGTAGTTATGAAAGATGACAAACTATGCTGTGTGGTCTGTAACTCAAGGCTATAAAAAGTATAACAGTGCTGAAGGAGATACACGGTAAGATGTCCCCTCTATGACTAGGATCTAAGATGAACAGACAAAATCACTGGAGATGAAATTGCATTGATCAGGTAGCATCCACTGCTAGGTAAAGTACTGGGCTGTATAATTTGTGATTATATTCTGAAACAGATTGTAGATATCCTCCTTTTACTTCTGCTTAATTCATGACAGCACAAAAGGAAAGGTTAACTGTTGCCTGCTTCCAAACTTCCAGAGCAGATAAACAAAGAACTCTTGAACTGCTGAATCCCTATATTCTTTCTTTTCTCTTCCCTTTCATTTTTCCCCAAGGAGCAGTGCATAGATAATTAAATGGTCTAGAGAGTTCCAATATCCAAAACTTGCCAGCTTATGTAGCATTCCACTGCAGAAGGTACATGTTTGCTCAAGTCTGCAGACCATGCGAAAGAAGCACGCTCATAAATTACCACCACTTACAGCAAGAAATCTGAACAGAGCCATAAATAATCAGGGGATAAAAGCCCAAAAATAGAAACAATTTTTAAATATTGCTCTTAGAAACTTTGAAAGTTGATAGAAAAACAGGTTTTAAAGTAACATGGATTTTCTGAAGGGTATGAAGTCTGAAATTCAAATGTATATCATTATTTTCTGACTTCATTCCTCAATGATTTGCCAGTCATTTGCCAGAAAAACAAAATTTTATGAGGAATATACCAAACATATGAGGCAAAAGTCTGGACATTTTGCAAAAATCTGGACAGCTGAGAGGTATGAGCAGGCTTTCTAACTGGTCTGTGTATCCCTCGATATCTCAAGTGAATGATTAAGCAGGCAGAGTTCAAGTTATGGTCTTTTGGAAGTATTACAGTATACCATGAATGCCTGATAAAAATGTCTGACTCACAAATGCTAGCTGTTAATAAAAGTTTTGTCATCATAATATCAAGACCAGAAATGCCATTATGCAGACCATACGGTGAAACTCAAAATTCACAATTGTTTTTAGGTGCTGGACTCCAAATATACAGTTGTATGAGTAATGCATCAGAAGTAGATGTGGAAGACAAAAATACCTCTTAAAACTGGCCATTGTTGGAGCTCCCCTACCCCCAACCCCACTCACTGAGGAAGAAGGTTCCAGAAGTAGGGATAGATAAAAAGAATGGCACCAGAAATTTCCAAACATGTGGGAACCTGTAACAACACCCATGAAGAACACAGGCATAACTGAGGTGTAAGGGGCCAGAAGACCTTTCTCTCTGTCTTACACTCATAAGACTTTAAAAATGCACCTAGTAAATACCTGTGCTTAAAACAATGTATTGTTTTGATAGTCATTGTAGTCATACAATGTAACTTATGTATTTGCCCTGATGGTACAGTCTTAATAACATTAATAGGTTTGTGGGTACAGGAGCTGTTTTGCAGTGCCTCTTTGCTCTCCGACTTTTGATTCAAAAATGGTGCATGTAAATGCATGTACATAATATTCTTTCCCATCTACTATTTCACGTTTGTGAAAACCGCAGCATATTGCATTTGTCTTTCATTTATTGTTTTTTAACCAGGTAAGTGGGATGGTCTGAGGACCCATTCAGGTTACTATCCATACCAAAGTTCAAACAAGATACAAGTACAAGAATAGCTTAAATACAATAAATGGCACAGATTACATCAGACAAAGCACAATTATATCTCCACAGCCATACCAGGAAATTGCTGAACCAAAACAGGATAACAGAACATGGATGCTTTACATGCAATAAAGTGAAAACTGAACATCAGGGAAAAACCTTAGCAACATATATCCCACGTGCAATTAAACATTCAGATAAGTGAAGGTGATGCATTGTAGAAAAATATGAGTATACACAATTTTCATATGTCTACAGCTAGGAATACATACACATTTTACATTTATTTATTCACATTTGTTTACTGGGAAGGTCCATTGTGCAGGAAACCTCTTTTCATTGAAGGCCCAGGGAGAAAATCTCCATAGCAACTAACAAAGGGAAAAAGAAAGAAAAATACAACATGTATAACAAAAGTTTTCATATGTACAAAATACATACATTTATATAAATATAGAAAAGAAAGACAAATGCACATTTTATAATAATAGTTTTCATACAATAATACATACAAACATTTTTAAAGAAACCAGATGAGTTATGTAGTCTTCACAGTAATACAGTAAAGCAAAACATCTAACTTTAATTTAGGTTTTGCAGTAGACACTGCTAGGCTTCAAAAACAAATTTATACTGCTTTTGATTCAGTAGCGGCAGAGGTATAAACTAAGAAGCTGATGCCATGCAAGTGTAGTGTGAACATGATTTACCCCATGGCAGCGACATAACCAAGAATCATGAAGGGACTGTTTTAGTTCAGATTCCAAATTATATAGGTTGTTAAAGAGTCTGACTGGAAGAGGGAGTTCCATAACACAAAGACATGGATGGAGTACAGCATGTCACCTGCCATGTTGAAGGACTTCTGAACTGTGAGTAAGTGTTTATTAGTAGATTTTAGAGACTGAAGAGCAGAGTATGGCTGTAGCATAATGCTAATAGCAGGATATCTTTCTGGATGGTGCCCCCAGGGGGTCGTTTTATGCCCTGCCATGCATCCCAAATGCACCTGACAGGTTTTGATACCCTAGGGTTACTTTAAGCAATATATTTAGGCTTGGGCATGGGTGGTCTAGCATTTACAGACTCCCTCTGTCAAATACAGACATGGGTACCAGACCAAGGGCAATTTTGCAGATGAGGTTTAGATTTAGGTATCTAGATCAGATAATTCTGATTCTTTTTGTTTCATGAATGTGCAGCAGGTCATCAAAGTGGGATCAGTGCATGCTTTGTAGGCAAAGCATAGATTGCCTCTCAGCAATCTGCAGGAGATTGAGTACAAAGAGAGGAATTTGAAGCTGTCCATGAAGGACATGTTGTTTAGGCAGGCAGTCATTTTGTGAGGAACCTCTGTAGATGCTCCACTTGTTCTGTATGCCTAGTTAGGCACACACCAAAGGTTGTGATACACTCATTGACTGATCTGACAAGGACCATGTACAGTGGAACAAAGACATCCTTAGAACTAGAGATTATACATTTATAAATTGTGCAGTATGGAATAATTTCCTTACTACTATAGGCACATGATGGTCAAAGGTTAGGTTAATGTCTACATGTGTTCCCAAATCCTTGACCACTGGTTCTAATTTTAGAAGTATATTATCTGTGGTAGTTTCCAGGTGTAGCCATTTTCCCAAATTATACTATTATGCATTTTGTGGCATTAAGTTTTAGATCATGGCTCAGGCACTAGTTAGACCATGGCTCTAGCATCAAGAAAATATTTCTAGATGGTGGACTACTTGTAGTTGTAAGAAAGTGAGGTATTGTAGTAGCTCTAACCAGTGGAGGTGTTTATGGGCAATGAAGAAGTGGGAAGAGTATACTTTGTTAGTTGTAAAATTAGCAATTTTGTTGTAACACTACTCTAATTTGTTCATTAGGGTGAACTGCAAATTGCTGAAGATTAGACAGGTATATAAAAGAGTTTGCAATAGGTATATGGATACACAGACAGATCTACTGTTTTCTCTGAGATAGTGTTTTACCCTGTGTAGGAGGTCTAATTTCAGGATTTCAGGTGTTTTTTATTGCTTGTTGAATATGAAAGTAAAATTTCAGATTGTCATAAATAGTTAAACCAAGTAAATTGGTGCTTTAGGCATTTTCAATTTCTGTACCGTTTGTAGAGATAATTGAGAATTTTATTTAGTTTCCATTTTTGGTCTTAGGTGCAAAAATAAGTAACGGTCTTTTATAGTGTACAGGATGAGTTTGCAATAAGTTAACCAGGTTTTGACTGAGTGAAAAGACTCTTGGGTGAGTTGTTGGAACTGAGAGAGATTCTGATCTGAGCATGTAAGACAAGAATGATCATACTGGATAGATTTGGCATGTTTGAAGGCAGAGTGTAAGTTGTTTGTAAATTTGTTGAAGAGGAGCTGGCCAAGTATAGAAATATTGGGGAACCCCAAGAGAAAAAGGAAGGAGGGTATTGTAGGTCAGCTGCCATATAATGTCCTGTAATCTGTCTGAGAGATAGCTGTGGAGCCATGAAATGGTGGTAAGAGATAGGACTTGCTTCTTAACTGATGTAGTAACTTAGTGTGGAAGCTAGTATCAAAGGCTAGGGCTAGTCCCTATTTTTCCAATTTAATGAGTGGAGGGTCTAGCTCTGATGGAAATTAGGATACCCATGTTTTTCACTGTTGATAATATGATTGTGCCAGATATTATCAATAGACATTGGGGAGTCCTGACCACAAACACTGATATTCGAGCCTTGGTCGGTGATGAGCCCAAGTTTATTTTTAATAACAAACCTAATTTAAAGGACATGTTATGTCACTGTATGGGTTATAAGGATAGGGAGGTAAGGAATGTTTTTGGCTCCTTTCCCTGTGGTCAATGTAACTTTTGTATTTACATTGACACTAGTGACAGTTTTTTGCACCCAGAGACTAAACAGTTGTTTAAGTTTCATGTCTTGGCCAGCTGTGACACTGCACATGTGGTGTATTTAGCTGTATGTGATCTTTACGGATCATTTTATGTTGGAAAAACTAACAGGGAGTTAAAAACTAGAAATAAGGAGCATTTATATGCCATTAGGATCAATTCACCCACCAATGCTTTAGCTAAGCATATTAAGGTTAATGGTGTGGAACATCGGTTTAGGTTTAGGGTTATATATGTTATAGAGCCCATTATATGTGGAGGAGACATTAGAAATGGTACTGAAAAGAGGGAGATGGGCTGGATTATGAGATTAAGGGTTGATTGTGGGAAGGGTCACAATGAGAGAGCTTCATTGAAACCGGTATTGAAATCAAGGGGATGCAAGGTTAGGTGAGCAATGTTAGTTGGGTTATTTTTTCTTATATTTTTTCTATTTTCCCTTTTTTATTTTTACTTATTTTTTCTTATTTTTTTATTTTTAATTAATTAATAGTATAGTGTTGCCTTGTATTAGTCAATATAGATGTTTCCCTTGTAACTATGTATAAGCATTTTATGCTGAATGTTTTATATTGAACATTTTTTAACCCATGTTATTTATATTATTATGGGAGGTATGATGCACAGATGGTATTGTATGTGGTTTTAATAGTCTGAATAGTTCTGTATTACTGATTGTTGTCATGCTTTTTATCAGTTTTATTAGCGTTATAGCTTTAAAATTGAATGGTGCTATTCTAGGTTTAATTGATTGACATCAGTATAAAAGCAGAACATTTGTTTTTTGTGTGTAAGGTCTGACAAAGTGATAGTGAAACACTCACCATTTGTATTGTTGTGCACAATAAACTGCTATTCTCTTTTTTACAATAGTGGACTGTGGCTTCTTATAAAGTCCGTGGTTGCCTGTGCTGCATTCTCTGTTGGTGGATTGTTTTGAGTATGTTTCAAATTAATGTTTTTAGGGTTTGTATGAGGGTATCAGAGTCAAAGTTGGTTAAAGGATGTGTTTCTGTAAAGTGATTTTTATTTTGTGTGCATGAAAATTATTTCTAATTACAAAGGTGGGGAGGTAGTGACTGAGTGTGTCTGGTACATTTACTGATTAGGAGATTTTGGTGGGGTTGGAGATCAATGTCTAGGCAAGGGATTTCTTATTGTTGGGATTGTTTATTCTTGTTGTGGTTCATATGATATGAGAGAAGCCAAACATATTTAGTGATACTGGAGAGGAATCACTGGTTAATGACAGATAACCAGTCTGTGTTGGAGTCACTGACAATCAGTTTCATACAGGATATTTGAACATATCCAGGAAACTATATCTTCCATAGTGGAGATGTTGTCTCTTGGTGGGAAATATAATGCTAATGTGTCTTTCATTTTGTAGGGAGTATGATAATTTCAGCATTACTGAAAGTAGGGAAGTTGTAGCTGAAGAGAGAAAGTGAGAGAAAAAGAGAGAGATTAAGGCTGTTGTGTACAATATGGCACTGATGCTCCCTTTTTTGACGCCCGATCTAGTCTATGAATGCTGTAGCCTGGAGGAGTGATTGTAGTATCTTTGATACAAGGTTTTATCCAGGTTTCAGAGAAGGCAAATATATTTTTTGAGTAAAAGGCTGGTCAGGCATGGAGGTCTGCTATTTTATTTGCAATGCTGTTGATGTTAAGGATCTTTAATCCTGTGTGGGCATTGGCTGGAATGTTTGGAGAGGGAGTTGTAGGGGAAGGGATAGACTGGTTAATGACAGTTGGTGAAGGTCAGCCTGGACTGGGTTGTATGTCCCCACAAAGATGAAGTGTAGATGTTGTAAGGTGGTAAGGGAAGAGCTCATTAAGTTTTATTTTTGCTTTTATATAAAGTTTGATTAACAGAGAAGAGGTAGCAGCATAGGAATGTCTTAACAGGTAAATGTAGGAGGAACTACAAGTGATGATGAATGTGGGAGGGGTTAAAAGTGATGAATGTAAGACGAGTTAAAAAGTGATGACGTTACCTAGGAGAACGTTCCTGAATGGCAAGGAGGAGCTGTGAGAAAGAATGGTGAAGGGAAGGGATGATATAAGAAGCAGTGTGTGTGAGAATGGGACATGATGTTATAAGTATAGTGAACTGTATGAAGAAGTGACTGGAAGAGGGTTGGATGCTGACTATTTAGTGTGGAAAGTAGTGCAGTAGAAAGGGTAGCTAACACCTTATAAAGGGGTGCAAGCAAGATGAAGGAACTGTTGAGATGGATGTTGTTTAGAAGGAGGTGAGCAATACCACAAGGAAGCAGAAGTAGTGGTGGCATTAGAATGGAGAAAGAAATAGGAGTTGGGAGTGTGGGGAAAAGAGAGGAAGAAAATAAAGATAAGTGGGTTCAATGGGAAGAAGGAACAATAATATTGAGAGGTAGTAGATTGTGAAGGAAATCTAGAAGACAGGATAGGGAGTGAAAAGAGTGCAAACATTTTGTAAGAAAAAAGGCAATTGATTATTCATTCGCATATCTCTAGTAAAGCATACAGATATTTAAAAAAAATAACTGATAACTAATTAATTAATGGGAAGTAAGACATAGTCATTATATGAGGGGTCTATATCACTTAATCGAATACTCCTTTCATCAAATACCTCTTTATTGAACACTTTTACTCGAACATCCTATTCATCGAACCCTTTAATCGTTGAACATATAAAGATCAAATAGTTTTAGTTGGCCACCTTACAGAAAGTAACATGTGACATCACAAAAAAATGTGCACAAAGTCTAAACATTAGTTTAATATTTAAAATTCAGTATTTAAAAAAACATTACTTAAATACAAATAAAATCACAGACTTGTGTTTCTTTTAATTTTAATATTTACCTCAAATTTTCCTTAATATAGTACCTCGCATACTGGTCTACTGAAAAGTGGGCATAGTCTCACTAATTAAAACAAAAAATCTACAACTAGTTTTTCTCCCTTGGCTATGCAGGGGGATGTGTCTCCTGCCCCCCATGTGGGGAGTTTCACCCCCGCAAATTAAATATACCAACTGTGAGATTGCACTACATTGATGAAAAGGGTAAACTAGGAATAGAGTAAGAATATTCATGCCGCCATTGGCATGAATATTACTTAACTTTCACTGACTGTTGGATGGTAGGCATAATTTCAGCAGGACTTGCTACTCCACATATTGTAATGTACTACAGTAAACTCTCAGTTAACCAGAACGCAAGCAACCAGAACTCTCAAGCAACAAGAAAAAAAAAAAATCAAAGAAATACAGTACAATTTTCATATGTTGCACTTTGCCCCCCCCCCACCACAGAAACATACATTACGTTTTTAGAGTTTTAGAGTTTTAAAAAGGAAGATAGGAATAAATTCCCTCTCTCCCCCAACCTAAGAACAAGTCAAACCAAGCAAATAGGGATCTATATTAGAACACAGAACTTTCAAAATTTTGAGTTTTCTAATATCGAACCCTATTAATCGAAAATTTAAAACATCGAGCATACAGAACTGTGAATTTTTTCTAGGGAAAAAATCTGCTGCTCCAAAACACATACATACAACACAAGCACATCAAACAAACAGCAATCCACACACATACACCTAAACTCTTACACGTAACCCTACACTAAACTATACTACACCACTAACTGTCCGCTTACCTTAACCCAAACCCTAACCACTATCGCACAGTCACCTCACCCATGCCCTAACCCTAACTCACCTACCCTGCCCTAACCCTCACGTCCACACAATCACACACTTACCTGACCCATGCCCTAACCCTAACTCACCTACCCTGCCTTAACCCTCACGTCCACACAATCACAGACTTACCTGAACCTGACCCATAACTTTCCACCACAGTGCTGAAAATACCGAAGCAACAGAAATGGACAACCAAATTCTTTCCCTAGGAAAAAATTTGGTTTTCTGTTTCTTCGATATTTTCAGTGTTCACTGAAAACCGGTCGATATTAGAACACTCGAAATTTTGAAAGTTCGGTGTTCTAATATAGAGCCGCAAATAGTATAGGGTACAGTATTAGTCAGGCCTGTTTTAATAGTAACCCTCCAGCAGCCAGAAACTACAGTTATCCAGCATCTGGTGGGAAGTTGCATAATGGTTAAGGTGTTTACCTTGCAGACGCAAGGTGCATGGTTTGAGTCTCACATGGGATAATTGACTAGGCTTAAAATGACCCACAAGGGCAGTTAGCCTAGTACTAATTTATGAACCTATGTCTATGAACCTATACCAATCCCCATGGTTGCCTGTTAACCAAGAGTTTAATGTATATTAATACAACAAGTTTTTTTCTACTTAATCAATATGTTTCAGTTTGGGACACACTATAACATTATCTATCACCTTTTTCTTACAGTAAAATTTAAATAAAAATTATATAATGCTGTTAATTTATTACAAAAGTTAAAGTTATTTTTGAAGCATATATTATATTCCTTAGGTTGGCCAACAAAAAATTATTTGGTAAGATTCACTTCGACGATTAAAGAGTTCGATAAATAGGTTGTTCGACAAAAACGGTTCATTAAAAAAGATATTCGATAAAAGCAGTATTTGATTAAGTGATATAGACCCTTATATGAGTAGTTTAGATGGTAAAACACCTGTTAAGATTTAAGGAGGGTTTATAAATGTTTAAATATAGGGTGGTGTACTATGGCCTTGTAAGTGATTTGAGATGTGCTGTTGCAGTGGTTATTATCAACTTAGATAATCAGCTGAGTGTACAATAACATCCCATCTGATAATGAATGTTTCCCAATGGTACTAATGTATAGGTAAAGCTTTATAAAAAACAAGTCTGTGGCTTCACAGCACCATATTAAATCTCTATGAAGTATGGATGGAAAAAAAACCAAAGAAGCCACCACCATCTTGCTTACACTCACTAAATGCAGCTTCATTTAGTGGTTTAAAAATAGTATAAAATAAAATAGAACTAATAAAAGTAACTGCAGAAGCAGTTACCAGGACCTGTCATTTACCTTCTCCTTTATAAGTGCTTAGTAAGTGTGGAAAAAAAGTAAGCTAACAAAAGTAACTGCAGTGTCTGCTACAGTTATAACTGGATATGCTATTTCCCTAGCTAGCTTGGAAAAAAATAAAAATAACCCAAGTAACAGCAGCAGCAATATATATATATATATATATATATAGATAGCTATATAGAAACATATATATGGATATATATACTTGGTTCTGGGTTTTGCAGAGTGTAACAATAGAATAAGATAATTTATGGGCCAAGAGAGGGCATATATTTAGATTAAATAGTTTGTATGGGAAGGAAAATGCTATTTGTTCTGTGACTTGGAGTGTATGCGCAGACTTTAAAAGATAAGGATGAAATAAAAGTGTGGACTATAATGTTACAGTGCCTGCATAAGTCTGCCACTAGACGGCATTATTAGCAGGTCTCACATATGTAACGAGGGGATGAAGTCAGCCTTTGGATATTCTTTGGTGTCAGTTTGGGAAAAATTCATTCAGAGAAACAAATCCATGTTATAAACTGTGATCAAGATCTTAAAAAGAAGTTGTTAAAAAGTAAAGAAAGTAAAACGATAAGGTTGAGAATTAATATAATTAGAAGAGAAAATTAGCTAAATTTGAACCCTAGAAAATGACAAGAGTGAGGCGGTGCATGAGTGAGCTTTTGTAAAGGGCTTGAATGTTTCTACTGTTGAGGTAGTTGGAGAAACACTGAATGGAATGTGGGGAGAATCCTTAGTTGTATATTTGTTTTTTAAAAGTAGGAGTAGCAACTAGGTCAAGGGTTGTCTTCATAGGTTCATAGTTATATACTAGGCTAATGACCACCAGGACCTTTATAGGCCTAGCTCCCCTGTTGTGTCCCTATATATTATCGGCATTTATTAGGAGGGGGTATGTTAGTTAGGAAGTTTCTAGAAGTTATATGGTGGGGAGAATGTTAGTTTGGGCATTAATGTCTGCCTCTATCAGAGACATGGGGGCCAGACCCAGGGTGAATTTCCAGTATTCTACCATTTGTCAAGGCTATGTTTAAATAGGTTTAGGGAGGAACTCTGTTTCACATGGATGTGGAGCCTGGTCCAGAACATGGGGATCTTCTGAGACACTTATCTGTCTCACTAGCATGTCTTATTTATGTCCCAAGCAAAAATTTAAATCCTTGGATTTAATGGTTCTGATGCTGTTTGATTTGTGGATGTGCAAAAAGTCCATCAGACCTCGTGAGGACTGTTCCTATTATTCACCTGTTGCCTACATTCCAGAGAACATGCTCAGTGGTCTGAAGTAGGTTCGTTGCTATACTATTGGCAAGTCTTCAACAATGCTGATTTGGACAAAGGATTTCTTTTCTTCAAAGCAAGTATAAATTTACTTAAAATGGAATTTTCTAGAAGTTTGGTTACGGGAATAAGATTTATTATCATTTTGTAGTGTTCAGTCTGGGAAGGATTACTGGTATTCACTGGGCAGATTACTGACAATGTTCATTCCAGTAAAATAATACCAGTATGGAGCAGGAGACTGAATATGTGTATAAGCGTAAGTCAAGTGGCAACCACTGTTGTTAATTATTTCATCTCCTCAATGGCCTGGGTCATGACTGAAATATTTTAACTGCCCAAAACCACTACCCAATTTTCAAATGTACACATAAATAAATAAGTGAGCTATGTAAGATAATATAACATCATTTTACCAAATTTAAATATATCCTGCATAGTGTACCACAACTGTCCAGTAGATCATTGCAATGCATTTACTTGATGCAGATTTCCCTCCAAATGTTTTTGTGGTGGGGGGGGGGGATTGCCCAAAGCACTCCTCTCCAAAATGTGGGGTTTCTGTCCCACATACTCCCAAGCTCTAAATATATTTTCAAAGTCACACCAGCTTGGAAAAAAAGGGAATTAAGTTAGTTGCCTTTTCTTCAAGTTGCCAGAACCTCAAAGGTAATTAGGGATCAGGGGTGTGAGAACAGAGCCTGAATACAGAGGGGTTGCAGAGGAAGAGCCTACCTGCACAATCTCATTTAAGAATAGTTAGTGTACAACCACAATGGTCAGCTTAGGTGGCAGGATAGACAGTTTTGCTTTTGTATTTTCATGAGAAGGGAATAAACTATGCACTAAGTCGTTAGTGAGGGGTACACGGTGAAAGCTCTGACAGGTAATGGGGTTAGTGGGAAGAAGGTAAGTGTTAGAAAGGGGTGAAGGGTAGACAACACTGATGGGATTAGTGAAGGCAAAAATATTAAAAGCAGCATTAGCCATAGCAGAGTAAGAAAGAAATTAATTGTAGTTGTCTTTAAAGTAGGCTAAGGTGTTAATAATGTGCTGACCTAGTCTTTTTTTTAATTTTCAATTAGTTTGTCAGTTTTCACTTGTTGGCTTGGAATACACTGCACTGATCTCACCATTGCTGGTGGTGACTACGATGTATGTTCCACACTGCACAGATCTCACCATTGCTGGTGGTGACTACGATGTATGTTCCACACTGCACAGATCTCACCATTGCTGGTGGTGACTACGATGTATGTTCCACACTGCACAGATCTCACCATTGCTGGTGGTGACTACGATGTATGTTCCACACTGCACAGATCTCACCATTGCTGGTGGTGACTACGATGTATGTTCCACACTGCACAGATCTCACCATTGCTGGTGGTGACTACGATGTATGTTCCACACTGCACAGATCTCACCATTGCTGGTTGTGACTACGATGTATGTTCCACACTGCACAGAACTCACCATTGCTGGTGGTGACTACGATGTATGTTCCACACTGCACAGATCTCACCATTGCTGGTGGTGACTACGATGTATGTTCCACACTGCACAGATCTCAGCATTGCTGGTGGTGACTACGATGTATGTTTCACACTGCACTGATCTCACCATTGCTGGTGGTGACTACGATGTATGTTCCACACTGCACAGATCTCACCATTGCTGGTGGTGACTACGATGTATGTTCCACACTGCACAGATCTCTTGAACAAGCAGGCAACTTATCCTCATAACCAAGCTTCCCTGGTTACATTGTTTTCCATTTATGACTGAATTTGCAGTGTTACCTTATGTCTGACTACAGTACATTTACCGTTGAAAGAGACAAGCAACCACTGGGTCAGCACCAAAATCTTGCTTTTGTACAAATTGACCCTTACTGGTTCTTCAAGATTCCTAGGAGATCTAGCTACCTGTGAGTAAAGTAGAGAAGTGTCTGGATACTAAACCAATCGGGTATAATTCATTCTTGTCCAGAAACACTATCAGTAAAGAACACCAGTGTCACTTTCCCTAAATTATTTTTGAAATATTCTTTCTGTAACACTACATTCCTTTGCAATCCTAATTCTCTCATACAGCCACACTTGTGTAAGTACAGAGAATGCTAATGTGAATTTATGCAGTGAATGATTGTATACAGCTAAACTCGGCCTGCTTCACTCCCCTCCCACTACCATTACCACCCTCCAGGTCACTGCATTTATATCCACAAATCTCCTCCCCTGTCATTGTCTTATAATCTCTGCTATACTCATTTCATTTCTAGAGTTCATATGTGAGTACTTCACTAAAACCTCCTACATAGTTGCTGATAGCATAAGCTTCCAAACAACCATGCAAAGACTCCAAAGTGTGGCTACCCGTTTCATGGAGACAACAACATGTTGATAACGTGTTGATCTACACTTTACCCCACTATCAAAAATACAAATCATTAAAGCCAATTAATTCCATTATATGCTTTCCTCACATCCACCAGCACTTACAGTCTAGAAATCTCCATTACAAATAAATACTAGATATAACAGTACCCCTGCAAAAAATATAATTTCTATTATTGCCCTTTCAATTCCTTGTAATCATTCATAAATATACTCCTTTACAAATAAATACCAGGTATTGAACTAACAAATATTTCTGTTATCACCATTTCAATTCCTCATAGCCACTCTCTATTCACATCACACCCTTGCACAATAAATATGTACTTAAATTTAATCATAATGTCCACTCTTCTACTTACATTAATCATACTTATGAGATACCTCTCCTTCACATACCACTACATTGCAAAACTACATACACACACACACACACACACACACACACACACACACACACACACACACACACACACACACACACACACACACACACACACACACACATATACAAAACAGATAATTCAGATCTTTTTCTTTTCAATACTACCGATCAATATGCCATTAAATACATCTCACCTCCAAAACCATAATGAGAAATATCCTTATTTTAAAGGAAAAATTAAAGGAACAACTTGTAAAATATGACGTTACTACTTTCCACCTCCCTCTCGCTAGTGATATTGAGATGAATCCTTGTCCCACCTACTAGCACACTAAGAACTTTCGAGTGAATATCCTGAAAATATATCATATATGTGCTACAGGTATCTGCACTAAGATTCTAAAAGTACATAGCTGGATAGTTTAGTATAAACCCGATATACCAGCAATTACATAAACATGGCTAAAATCATCACTCTCAGGCAAAGAAACGTACCACCAGGATTTAATATTCTATGCCAAGACCATAAAAACAAAGGAGCAGGAGGTATTGCCCTCTTATACTCAGACCTAATAACACAAAACAGTATAACAAATCTTACTTTTGACAAAGCAGTGCAACTTACCAAACATCATGTAAACAAATATAAATAAATATTCATAGCAATAATACATGTAGCACAAAGTTATCCAATACACAGCATTCACACACTTGAAAGTATCTTATCTTGGCTAGTATCTGCTACAAATAAAGACATTATCATCCTAGGACACATCAACATAGTTTGGTATAAACAGAAAAACAGAAAAAATATAAAATCTTTGCACAAGTAGGTGTTTTTGACTGTATTATGTTAAGGTGTTTTCGCAACAGTTTCAGTGACTATAACCCTATGTACTTAACAGAATATGCAAAGTTCGTAGAGTTAAATGTTACTATTTTTTTTTCTTTTTTATTTCATTGGGTTTGTTATTATATAATGTTATCAGAGGCATGACCTATTTATGTTGAGTCTTCATTTATAATTTCTGGTGATTAATAACATTTTGAGTTACAGAAATAGTCGTTACATTTAAATATTTGCACTCAAAAAAAAACATTACAGAGATTCTCTATTCACCTCTCATCTTAGGCAGTGTAATCTTCCTTTAGCTGATGCAGTCAAGCACTTCAATTACATTTTCCTTGGTAAACTAAACCCTCTCGACCCAATCTACAGGAAAAGAGTAATATACAGTTGATGAATGACTGACATATGAAACCAAGCAAAAGATGCTCCAAAGAGACATGGCTTGGAATAACTGAAAAAAAATCACACAATAATTCTGGTCTACAATAAACAGAATGATAACCTTAGAAAAATAAAACTCCAGACAAGTCTATTCCCACAAGAAGCTATAACATAGCCTATGCTATGAATGCAGATTTCACAGAATCCATGGCCTCCACAATTAATCAAGATAAACTATACCTTGGAGACAATAGAATGGACCTGTCCACAGCACTTTGATATTACAGACTGTATCTGTGCAATACATCAAAATCTAGTACCTAAAATAAAACCGAGCAACCCACCCCATGAAACCCACCTGGTGAATATCTCTCAAAAGTATCTGGAACAACTTAATATCTCTTTCCATTTGTTATAAACAGATGAATAACAGTGGTGGCAGGGCTAGCCACCCAGTGATGTAAACCTTGGCTTGAGATGATTGTCACTGTTGAAGTGACACCCTGGCCCCATGAGCAAAATGGGAAAAAAGGGGTTGAGGATGGCTGAATGGATGGATGGATGGATGGATGGATGGATGGATGGATGGATGGATGGATGGATGGATGGATGGATAACAGAACAATATGTTCTTAAAATTTGGAAACAAGCATATATCACATCCCTAAGACAGAATTCTCTTCTGAAATATTAGTTGGCAGACCCATTGTTATACTAATGGCCATTAACTAACATCCTAGAAAAATGTATAAGTAACCAACATATTGATCAACTAATTAAGAACAACCTACTCTTCCCCACTCAGCATAGCATTACCTACCTTCCAAGATACAGTTAATCAACAAAGAAACGAGAAACTTTTTTTCTGGACCTATCCAAAACTATTGATTTGTACATTATCACATAAACTACTTCTTCAAAGGTTAGTTGCTCCCAGTATCAAGAAAAATACTACACAGTGAATAAGCAGCTAAAGTTGCCAAATTTCCAGCTAATCTTCCAAATAGAATTTGTCATTGTCTGTTTCTAAATAATCTAGACTGGCTTGCTTTTACTCACACAATACAAGACTATTTTTAATATAACAGGCAAGCCACAAAAATATCCTGCTATACAGGAACTTGTCCAGGCACAGCGTTTTCAAACATAGGATATGCAATACACTGCTCAGAATGGCTATGCTATGCATCAGATATTACCTTACCCGCACAGCTTAGGGGGTAGGCCGGTCGCACTCATTATCATTTGCACTGGTGGGAATAACTACAAGAAATGCAATTAGTTATCCAGTTAACCAATGTAACTTTAGTTACAGGATAACCAACCCAGTCGACTTTTCGAGAAGGAGACAAACTGGTCTGAGTTTCTAATTTCTTTAGTTCTGTGTAGGTAAAAACGTAGTTGTCTGTGTACATCTAGATGTAGCATGTATTCTTCTTTGAAAAATTTGGAAAGAAAATTCATAAATGAATGGATTGGTTAATGTAAAAAGCAAGGATTAGTTCATAAATGGATTGGTTAATGTAAAAAGGAAGGATTAGTTCATAAATGGATTGGTTACTGTAAAAAGGAAGGATTAGTTCATAAAGTAACAGTTTCTTTATGAAAAATAATGTGTGGAGTCTCTGATGAAAGAGCTTGGAGTTCAGGAATCCTTTTGGCAGAGGTGATAGCTACTAAAAAGGCTGTTTTCCATGATAGATACTTTGTCATTTTTTTGCTGAAGGTTCAAAGGATTTTTGATTCAGACCTTGTAGTACCACATTCAAGTCCCAGGAATGTAAATAATCTTTTACTGAGGGGGAGCCTAAGGAGAAAAGTGTCTTTCAAAAGAGTCTTATGTAACTTGGAAGAAGTCAAACAATATTTTTTATCTCCTGTATGAAAATTTGATATGGCTGCCAGCTGTAGTTTAACTGTAGAAAAACTAGCTCCTTCTTTGAAAAGAGCAGCTAGAAAATCAATAACAGCAGAGACAGGGGCAGAAAAAGGGTCAGTGTTGTTTCTTAAGAACCAAAGGGAAAGTCTTTTCCATTTGCTCTTGTAAACATTTTTGGTGGAATGTATTTTGCAATGCTAATAAAATATAACATACAGATGGAGGAGACCCTGGAGAGATGGAGATATGCTCTAGAGAGAAGAGGAATGAAGGTCAGCAGGACTAAGACAGAATATATGTGTGTGAATGAGAGGGAGGATAGAGGAATGGTGAGGATGCAAGGAGTAGAGGTGGCGAAGGTGGATGAGTTTAAATACTTGGGGTCAATAGGTCAGAGTAACGGAGAGTGTGGAAGAGAGGTGAAGAAGAGAGTACAGGCAGGATGGAGTGGATGGAGAAGAGTGTCAGGAGTGATTTGTGACAGACGAGTACCTGTAAGAGTGAAAGGGAAGGTCTACAAGAGGGTTGTGAGACCAGCTATGTTATATGGGTTGGAGACAGTGGCATTGACAAAAAGGCAGGAGTTTGAGCTGGATGTGGCAGAGTTAAAGATGTTAAGATTTGCACTGGGTGTGACGAGGGTGGACAGGATTAGGAATAAGTATATTAGAGAGTCAGCCCAGGTTGGAAGGTTTGGAGACAAAGCCAGAGAGGCACGATTACATTGGTATGGACATGTGCTGAGGAGGGATGCTGAGTGTATTAGGAAAAAGGATGAAGCTACCAGGTAACAGGAAAAGAGGAAGGCCTAAGATAAGGTTTATGGATGTAGTGAGAGAGGACATGCAGGTGGATGGTGTGCCAGAGCAAGATGCAGAGGACAGGAATAAATGGAAACAGGTGATCTGCTGTGGCGACCCCTAACGGGAACAGCCAAAAGAAGATGATGATGATGATGATGATGAATAAAATATAACATACTGTGGAAGAAAGGCTGGACAGTCTAGCTATCACTGGAACTTGTAAAACCATGCAGTTAGTTTGAGGGATGGGATGTTGGCTGAGGGGTGTGAGAGAAGATCTAGAGTTGTGTACAGTATTTGGGGGTAGTAATGAAGATGAGACCAAAGGAAGGGGAACCACACCTGGCAAGGCCGGAAAGGAGCAATGAAGATGACTGAGCTCTTCAACTGAATTACTTTCTGTAGAAATTTTGGGATCAAAGGAAGTGGAGGATAGGTGTAAAGGAGATCGATGGCCAAACGTGGACTAAAGCATCTGTCGGTGACTCCCCTCTGGGGGATTCAGGGAAAATTACCTGCTGCATTTGTTGCTGTGGAGGGACACAAAGAGATCACAGCAAGGGTTGCCCAAACTAGCGAAAATTTCCTCCACCACTGAGTGTTTGAGAGACCACTCATAAGGCATCAGAATGGACCTGATGAGTTTGTCCACTAGTATGCGCGATTTCCCCATAATGTGCATTGCTAGTAGAAAGCAGTTGGAGGAGAAAGCCTACTGCCACACTCTCATAGCATCCTGGCAGACAAGATAAGTCTGGGTTCCCCCTTGTTTGTTGATGTACCAGACCACAGACATGTTGTCTCTTTGAACAGCATCAGTCCCTAGAGGAACAGCATCTTGAAAAGCCTGCAAAAGGAGCTGCTCTCATCTCCAGGATGTGGATATGTAAACTGGTCTCTTGGGGAGACCACGTGCCTTGGACTTCCTTCCTAATTAATGCCCCTACCCCAATTGAAGCATCCAAGGTCACTGTGGCCAACAAGAGAGGAAAAACAGAGGGCCAGCCTAGGTAAATGTCGTCTGACTGAATCTATCAGTGAATATAGTGTTTGCATATTGGTGTCAGCTTAACTGGAAAAGATAGGGGTTGTCAAAGAATAGACTATTAAACAGCTAGAGTCCATTAAAGGACACACATAAAGTAACATGCTAAAGGAAGTAGGACTATTGCTGCTGTCATAGACCCTAAAGTATGGAGAACTAGTTGGCTGGAGGAGACAGATGAGCTAGAATTTGATGAACCTGAGATCTGAGTTTGTCTACATGATGAGTAGGCAAAGAGGCAATTTGTGTTGCCGTGTCCAGATGTGCACCAATAAACTCCGGGCTCTGTACCAGTGTAAGGCTTGATTTGGCATAATTGACTGTGATAGCTAGTGAGTGACAAATTTGGAGCAAATAGTCACTGGATTATTAGAGAAGATGCATGGTAGGGGTGGTGAGGAGCCAGTCATCTAGTTATGGCAACACTAGAAATCACTTTAGTCTCAAGTGCCACCACTGCCATTCATTAGGTGAACATCTTAATGATTGTGTTGAGTCCAAAGGGCAGGGCTCTGAATTGGTAGCGACTGGCTCCCATCCAAAAATGTAAGCATCTTCTGGAGTGCCTGTCTATTTTGATGTAATAGTATGCATCCTGAAGCTTTATGGAGCACATCCAATTGTCTTTGCATAGAAATGGCAGAATGGACTGGACCGTGACCATCTGGAACTTAGAGTTTTTCATGTACTCATTCAATTTGCTTAGATCCAAAACTGGTCTCATGTTGCCTGTCTTTTTCAGCACTAAAAAGAAATGCAAGTAAGGTCCGAATACTGTTTGGTCTGGTGGGACCTCCTGGATAACTTTTGTCTAGCAGCTTTTGAATTTCTTGTGCTGCAGTCTTCCTCTGACTGGGTGGAATATCAGGAAGTCTCTTTCTTTTGGAATTTGGGGACTGGGAAAATGGTATGAAATAACCTCTAAATATTATTTTTATCACCCAGGAATCTTTTGTTATAGCAGCCCAGGCATCTGGGTGTAAGCACAAGTGTCACCCAACTGCCTCCAGAGGTGAGCAGTTAGGCAGCACTTCAAGAGCACTAAAGAGTCTATCCAGGAAAGAATCTCAGAAACCCTGATTTTGCAAGCCTCTTCTGCCTTGAGGGTGACATCTACCTGTAGAACTGCCTCCTCTGCACTGAAGGACTTGTCTCTGCATGGATCCTGGAAAGGTCCCTGAGATTTGTGGAACCACATTTTCTTACCACCTCTATAATTTCTAGAGAAGGTTCATTGAGGGGTAGAAAACTTGAATCCCATGGCAGACATGGTCTTTCCTTCTTGTTCACTGTGGGCAAGTGTTTCTTTCACAAAAGGACCAAAACGTTGTTCTATCAAAGGGAGCATTGATGAAAGATGCCTTGAACAAAGTTACATAGCCACATCTAGGCGTGTCTCATGACAATACCTGAACCAGTTGCCTGTGAGGCACCTTTGCCTGCATAAGAAATTAAACTCATGGACACATTGGAAATTGAAGGACAGTGGCCAGCTGAGAAGATAACCTTTTGAAATCTTCTGCAGGCATGGGCACCAAGAGAGAATTTGATAGTTCTTTTGTCAAATCTCTGTAGCCTTGTAAAGTGTGTCAGGTAGTTTAGGGACCTCAGGGCAAAGGTCGCTGAAACAAATACATGCTTGCCAAATCTGTTTAATGCCCTAGGCTCTCTGTTAGAGCTCTGCTCTGCTAACTCCTTTCTGGTGGCTGCACCACAACCATTGAATCTACACGGACTCTTTTGCTCCATTGGGGTTTATCTTTTGGAGGAGCTAAGAATTTGTCTGGGCAACGCAGTATTGGCTCAATGAAATCCATCTCCCTCCATGCCTAGCAAGAGACCAGATCAATAAGCTCATCCACTGAGGAGGTCACCCAAGACATTGAAGGGCCAGAACCAAAAGCCTCCAAAAATACTAACTCCTCTGAGAAGGATTATCAGAAGTCCAACCACCATTTTAAGGATCTCTAATATGCCTCCAAAGAAGACATCATCAGTTGGTGATGTGAAGGACTCTTCTCCTTCATCAAAATGAGGAACGTCAGTGAGAAATTCCAACTGGGAATCTATGTGCCTCCTCTTGCACATCCTCTTTCAATGGACTTCCTTGGGGGATGTTTGGGGAGGTACCAGAAGAGATAGAGAGTTCTTCCATGGAAACCGACTGAAAGCTAGGTGAAACTGGATGCCCCTGTGGAATAGGTCTGATGGACTCAGAGCTCGGAATGGAAGAGGGGATATGGGGTGGATCCAAGGGGTGAGAGACTTTCCACAACTTCAAAGAAAGGCAGTCAGACCTGGAGAAGCTGTGGCCACCTGCACCAGAGCCAAGTGTCCCAGTACAGGTAGAGCATGACCCGATCCATGCCTGAAGGAGAAAACTGGACCCAAGCTGTCCAGTGCTGAGGCTCCAAGGGGCAGGGATGGATCCAAAAACATTGGAGTAGATTCCAACCCCACAGATCTGACATTGATACTTCAGCTCTAGGACCCATTCAGATCCAAAGGCATAGGAGGAGAACTGGTCAGGGATGCTGGCAGAGTCGAAGAAGTAATCCTCTTTGGATCTGACTCCAGAACTCTTGGATCTGATGGATTCTGGAGCTCTGAAACTGAAGGTCAAATTGGAGAAGGAGATAAGACTGTCTGAGTGGTGGCCAGAAGACTCATTGATCCAGTAGGGGATGGAGCCAAGATAACTCCCATCGAGATCTGAGCTCTGAGGAACTTTTGCGTCATCCTATCCACATTCACTTCAGACAGATTTCTGGAAAACCTGATGGATGATGTGGTTGACTGAAGTCTAGAGTGCTTTTCTGGGGGTCAACATGAATGGAGAATGTAGCCTAGAGGAAATAGAATCAATGAGGAGCTCAAAGGAACAAGTCCTCAGAGTGTATGAAGTACTAGACTTTGGATTTGAAGTCTTAGGATCCATAACTTCAGTGGTCAGACTAACAGAAATCATGATTGGATCTGATGGTTTCATATCCAAGAGCTTAGGATCCACTGTATGTCATTTTGGATCCAACAATTTAGTGACTTTCAGGGTGTCTCCAATGGAGTCCTGGGAGAGTTTGGAGTTGACAACATCCTATGCTCAGACAGAGCTTTTGATGACTTACTGAGAGTTTGAGCCCCTGAAGATGAAGAAGATGAGGGAGGAAGCAAGCCCTTGAGCACCAGTTTGTTTTTCCTGTCAGCTATGGTACAAGAATTAAAGGCTGTGCAGATTGAACAGCTCGTATTTAAATGAGTTGTCTCCGAGTAGTAAACAGACTCCTTGAAGGCATCTGAGTTAGTGATTTTTTGCCCACAAGGCTTGTCAGCCATGACAGTACAAAAGAAACTGTATAAAGGTAGAGAATATACCTATAGTAAGAATGTATTTTTATATATATAAAGAAAAAGAGAATAGAATAGTAATGGTATAAAATAATTACCTTGTTGAATAGGGTAGAAAAAATAGAGGAGAGAGAATAAGAAAATAAAAGAGAATACCAACAATGGTAAATGAAAGAATAGTAAGAAACCTGATGGAAAGAAAATAGAACAACTAAGAGGGAAGTTTAACAAAGAGGAGAAAGAAATTAGATACATTTTTCTTACTTTAGGAATACCAACAACAATTGCAAATGCTATGAGACAAGGATCCCGCATCTGTGCACAATGGTGGCAAAAGAGATATGAGGTACTGGGGATGGACTAGAGCATTATGGGTAGAGGGAGGAGTTTGAGAGTTGGATCCAAATCTGAAGAATGCAGCCGAGTCAGATCTGAAGACTGGATCCACAACCCATTTATTGAGGAAGAATGAAAAGGACAACATCAGATCTGTTGGTTACGTGTCGGTCAGAGCCTGTGCATGGCTGTTTGTGGCTGTTCCATACGACTGTATGCTGCCCTCCAAAACTTTACAGTGCCCACTTACCTGTCCTTATGCTGTGCTACATCCCCCCTTTCCTATACAAATTGCATCTACTGCATGCTACCATGACACCTGTACCTACATCAACATATCAGCACCCTGTAACACATACTGCACACCCTCCCACTATATAATAGGAATTATCAGTCCTACTTCTATGTAGAGGAGCCATCATGTACTGTTTGTTATATCCTGCTAGATAGATAGATATATAGATAGATAGATAGAGATCTAGATATACATAAATATAGATATAGGGGTCCACTATGTAATCCTGAAATACTGAAATCCCGAATTTCAGTATTTCAAAATTACATAGCCGAAAACCCAACTACAGCACACATTTCCGAAACCCCATAACCATGAAATTCAAAATTCCGAATGTACTCTACACATACAGCACACATAACCCCCCCCCCACAATCAAATAAATAATACTACACTAAAGATAAATAGGGGGGCAAGCCACCCTGCACCCCCCATGTGAGGGGGCTGTGCCCCCACACCCCCCTACTTATATATTCTAACTCTGAGATGGCACAAACAGACACACAAAGGAAACTCACACCCACACATTTTACAGTCCCTCATACACACACATCACAGTCACAACACACACACACACATTAAAGCCCCTAACCAACACACTTACACATACATACTTATCTAAACTTCCACCCATCCATCCACACACTTCACCAGGAGAAGCGAAAATTCAACATCTCCGTGCTTCGGGATTTTGAATTTCACGCTTCTGCAGATTTCTGAATTTTGTGTTTTCGGCTATGTAATTTAGAAATACTGAAATTCGGGATTTCATTATTTTGGGATTACATAATCGACCCAGATATAGATATAGATTAGATATAGATATACACGTGTGTGTTACTTGCAGTGTACTCCTCACCCATAGTAGGACATTAAAGTGTCATGTCATTATGTTGAGTATATACACACACATACACACACGCACAGACACGTACACATACACACACGCATACTGTACACACACACACACACACACACCTGTAACAGTCCCTCTATGTCCCTGTTGCTTTCATGTACTGTGGGTGCTCAGTACAATGCAGGGTTACATTACCAATGCCTTGTCCTCCTTCAGTTTGCCCATTTTAAAATCTAAAACCCTAATGCAGTAAACCTGCATTACTACTCTGTCTCTTCCAACCTAAGTCAGCCATGGTCATTCCTCCCTCCCTGTCTTCAGTTATAGTATTTCACTTCTTTGCTAAGCTATCTGGGATCTGTTCTCATACTGTAAACCAATATCAGCTGTACAGTGGAGTCTACACTTCACATAGGCACCTTAACAAAAGAAAAGTGAATAAACAGAGAAAACCTTAAGTTATTCCACTTCTTTGTCAAGATACCTGGGTCTATGCTCACAACTCCAGCTGTAAAGTGGATTCTGTGCAAACACCTCGCACAGGCACCTTAGCAAAGGAAAAGCAAGCAAAAAGAGAAAACCTTAAGGTGCATTCCCACTTATCCTGATGACTGGCATCAGTGCCTTTCTCTTCTACTTTTTCTTGTTTATAACTACGTTAAGGCAGCAGGTATCTCCATGGCTGCTCTTAGCTTGACCCTTCTTTTCAAAACACTTATTTCTCCATAGATACATTCCCTTTAGGGTAAGTATATCCCATTTAAGTGGTGGAACAACATACACTGCTTTACTGCCATAAAATTATAAGAATTGTCTCTTTTCTCCAAGCGCTCATGTGTGAAGAACTCATGCATTTGTATCTATCCTTTTTGTGCTCATGACTAGACACAGGCCTGGACTGGTTAACTCTCAAGCCAGTGGGAAGTGTGTCTCACTTTGCTCCCCTCCAAACCCCAATGCCCCAGCCACCTCCATACCACCTATTATATTTGCTCTGATCTCCACCTGTCACTACTTCAAGACACACCTCTTAAAAAGACACCATCATAAAACCACGTAACCCTCTTATCTTACTCACCTCATAGTCAGTACTACAATATTACTGGAAGTCTTAACTACCACCTGCAACTTTGTGTAGCAACACAGCACACAGCCAGTCAGTAAAATGTTCCTCTTTCCACAACTTACCCTGTTCTACCTCTTCTTCTTTCCTCTTCAACTCTCTCACCCCCACTACCAATAAAAAATGTCTTCATAAAATACTTACACAACTGTTTATCATATCATTATGTATTACCCCTACATTTGTAACTTCCTCACCAACAAATCACCACCACAACCCTCCAGTAATCAGACCAAAACTAATTCCCAGCTCATCACTGTCAGGATCCATATCTTCTATATGATTACTAAGACTCAGAACCATTTTTCTGCCTGCCCAAAAACACCAAAGACCTCATTCAGACTAGCCTCCATAATCTTTATAATCCTTCTTAAGAGTAGCATTAAACCCAACCCAGGCCCAACATCTCTCTTTCCTCAACATCAAAACTACTCTTTTTCTGCATTGACCCTTGCCCTCCTCAATGCACATAGCGTAAGAAACAACTAGACCACATAAGTGCTTCTATTTCCCAGCACATCCCACACATTCTTGCAGTCACAGAATCCAGGGTCAAATGAGACTCCCCCATCTTCCAACACTTTCCTACCTCCTGCAAGTATGTCAATGATATCAGACCAAGCAAACAATCAGGTGGAGGCTCTCTAATTTTGTACAGTAATAACCTAAACCCAAAAGTCATTGCCCAAGGAAACTCCTCTTCATACTCTGGTCCATGCTTGATTCTCCTAAAATTTTCAGTTCACAAAGGAAAATCACTACTGATCACTACAGCCTGTCTACCAGCCCCTGCAATCCTTAGAATAAATTCAAATCACTCATCACTATCATCCTTAATAACTATCCCCAAAATAATAACATAATCATTCTTGGTGACTTCAGTCTTAATTATCTTGTTCCTCCTTCATCTGACATGGGTACTTTCCTAGCAGACCTAGGTCTCCTTCAACTCATAAAAGAACCAACAAAACCTAATCTCAGGTCCTCCAAATACGCCACACCTGACTTGGCTATTACAAACATACCAAACTCCATTGCCAATAAACATTCTGCTACCATAACTAAGCGACCACTGCCCGATCACCTTTACAGTTGTCAACCATCCTATAAATCTACTACCAATATTAACAGCCTTCAGAAACCAGTGTAGCACAAATATAGACAAACTCAGAGCTTTTCTCACAGCCCAAACCTGAACAAAATTCTCTCCCTACATGACCCTAACACAGCAGTTGTAAGTCTAACCAACTTTCTACTTCAGTTGCAAGACAAATGCTTCCCATTTACCCACAGGCTTTATAAACTCACCAAAACTGAATGGCCATCCACTGAACTCAAACATCTTTTAACTCTAAGGGATGAAGCATGGAAAAAATGGAAATAGACACCCACAACTTACAACCGCACCTCCTTTATAGCCTTGGATAAACTACCCAAGAAGTCCATCAGAAGGCAGAAAAGAAATCTTGAAAAATGAGACAAATTACCCTCTTACATTTCCCCAAAGATTTCTGGAAAGAGGTTAACATTTTTACAAAAAGAAAATCTCCTCATGATAGCCTGTCTGCAAACACTATTCAATACAGTACAAAACTTTCTCCAGAGAATTTCCTTAAGGAATTTAGTAATCTCCCATCAATAAACTCACACCTCCCGCAGATCATGCATTGCCCAGCCCACCACCATTCAACCCCCTCTTCCACTTCAAATGCATACATCTCAAAGAAGTCTTTATTCTACTTGAAAATATTTCCACTGACACCCCTTCTGGATCTAGCAACATAAACTCTCATTCATATATCACTGCAGAGAGCATCTATGTCTTCCTCTCACCCACATACATAATCTATGTCTCATACAAAACATTATGCCACATATTTGGAAAACTGCTCTAAGTAAACCACTCCCAAAACAAACCAACTCCAAAGATACCTCTCATTTCTGTCCAATATCCATCCTTCCAATTCTGGGCAAACGTCTTGAAAAGAAAGAACACGACTAAAAAAGAATACAAACTCTGACCATGGAAAATAAATCTGATGAAGTCTCCCTGAGAGATGAAAGCACTTATGGAATAATTTGGTGTGTTCTTACTTATTAAATTACATTATTTTCCACGGTCGGAGTGCGTATTCTTTTTTACTCGTGTTCTTAGTCTGTGTGGGTTCCACAAATTTATCTGTCTTGAAAAGAAAGTCTACACTCAACTCTCCCTATCCAGCAGTACCACCTGCTCTCCTCAAAACAAGGATTCTAGTCTAGATAGAACTATGACAGCACTTTGGTCCCTAACTGATGATATCCTGGTAAATTCTTATAGTGACATCCTTATAGGTGCTCTGTTTATAGACCTGACAAAGGCATTTGACATCATTGACCACTATCTTCTCTAAAACAAATTAATTGAAATTGGTATCAGTCCAGACACTGCCCCCTGGTTTAAGAACTTCTTCATTGACTGACACTTCAGAGTAAAAACAGGATCTTCCCAAGGAGAATCTGCACTTATTACCAAAGGTGTACCACAGGAATCCATTATTGCCTCCTCTTCTTCTCCATATTCATTAACACACTTCCATGTGACCTCCCCATCTCCCACTTATCCTCCATGCTTGTGACATGGTCATTTACAGATCAGGTCACTCTCATTCCAACATTCTTTGCCAACTTCAGTCAGACATACATGAGCTCCACCAATGGCTCATAAACCATAAATTATTTCTGAACCCCATAGAGACCAAAACTATGTTTTTGGGAACTCCACAGAAAATTCAGCAAGCATCTGTCTGTAACTATATTTGGCCTACACAACCATACCATAGAGACAACTTCACCTTCAAATATCTAGGACTACAGCTTGATCAGTCACTAAACGTCAACTTCCACATAGACAAAGTGAGAGCCAAAATAAACTCCAGTCCCTTCTGGGCAAAAATGATCTCCCCTTTTCTATCCCATCCAGCCAGAGTAGCAACTGGCAGAGGAGTTCTCTTTTCTCAGCTTGAATATGGGCTTTTAATTTTTGGATCTGCCTCCATGAAAAACATTGCCACACTCCAGATACTTTTCTGTGAGCATCACTGCATCACCCTAGAAAAAAAAAAACAATTGTCTAACCATAAAAAAAGATCTAACCTACTTTTAGGATTCAAAACTACTCCAACTCCACACACGTTTACTCCCCTTGCAGCTAGATTTTACAGAAAACCTCCTCATGCAACATGAGATCCTAATCACAAGGCACACCAACTCTCATTAACCCAGAACCAAACTCCACACCACTGCACATGCTTTCTCCTCCCAGGCACCTACTCTTTAGCAATCTCTTCCCATCGACATTACATCAACACTTATTCCAAATTCAGAATGCAACTCCAAAAGCACTTCCTCATCCAAGCCAAATGCTCCTGCTTCAACACAGGATATATCACCTAACGTATCTCATTTCCAAGACTTCTCTCTCAAGATTCACTGAGGAATGACCCACTTTAGAAGTGGATGTATCTATTATATATTATATATTAAACTCTTCCTGATTATACATTACACTGTGCTTGTTCACTGGAATGCGTATACACAATTGTTTGTATTTCACCCAGGTCAATATTGATCAGTGCACTACCCCAGGAAACAAATATAAATATACAAATACATAAATAAAACTCTGATTTGACAGTTGTTCTTAGTGTGGTCTATGGCAATATGGCATTGCAGCATTATACCATGCTAATTTGGGCTTCATAGAATGTCAGCTATGTTAATGGGAGAATTACTGAAGTTGTCTCTGAATTGATACCTTAATGTGCTGCACTATCAGCAGTAAATAGCACTAAGCTGCTTATCTGTGTCTGTTGTGGGACTGCACACACTGTGCTTGTGTGTGGCATCTCTTACGCTCATAGCGAGGTTGCACTACAGAGCCTTTTTGGAGCACCTTGTTGCTGGCTTTGTTACAGTGCTCATCATGTGATGTCTGAAGGTGCATCAGTGTGCATGGGGCTTCTACTGTGCTCCTCTAGTGTACCTAACTGAGTGACCATGGCTACTTCAGGCATTGGGAACCCAAAGTTCCTGCATGGTGTCTGAGGGCAAACAACATTTCCATGTTCTTCATCAATAGGAGCCTTCAAGAGTGCCTCCTGGGCCAATATTATGGTCTTTTGTACAAAGTTAACACTCGGCCCTGGCTTTCTATAACAGTGAGCAATGTCACTCGCATTGCCAACTCTGCTCAGCAGTGAAAGCATAATTATAGCAACCTGAAGCTGTCTCACCTTGACCTGCTTAGCCATTAGGAAGCAGAAGTAGGGAAAGACAGCCAAATATTTATTATAAGCATCATTTTCCCCATTTCTTTTCTTGGCTTAGTTTTACCACGTACTTGCTGAAGAAAACATAGAAGAATGATCCAGGAGACAAGTGGGCCTCCATTGGCAGTGGGGTGTATTTGCCAAGTAAACGGCTGCATTGTACAGCTTTAATAGTATGTGTAACTTGCGTATACTAATGTCTTCTCTTTTTACTTTCTCTTCCTTCTGCAGGTACAGGTGTGGCAGTATTGGAGAAGTAGTGATGGTCTGCTCCAATGCATATAAGGTAAGTAAGTATACCTTGAAGGTATGGGCAAAGTACTAGCATGACGTTCATATGTTCACTGGAGACTTAATAAAGGATTTTTAATGCACATTATTCATTATTTAGTCTATAATGTTATACAAGATGAACCTTTTAAGGTGAGCTAATAGTTCAGAAGATAATGGTAGAAGGTAGTTAATCTGATATGTATATATATTTTATCATTAATTGTACCCCCTTTTTAAATGTATTTCTTATTATACATTATCAATGATTACTTGTATTTCCGATTAAAGATACAAGTTTATTGTATTTTGATTACAAATTCCTTTATTAGATAAACATTACTGTGAAATGCAAATAAATCCACTGTCAATTGCTGTGTAAACTTGGGCCATTAACAGGTCTCTAAGAGGTCTCTTTAGAAGCCATTTTGTAATTATTTCCTTATAAAAAAATTGAGTATAATGTTATTGAGAAAATGTGCCCCCCACACACACCCTACATAAAAATAGTAACTCTGTGATCGCACTACAGTGGGAAAAGGATATATTTCTGTAATGTGCTTCGGAGAACCGGCTTTTGTGAAAGTGCACTTTCGATTTAGTGCCCTTTCGCTTAAATTGGTTCGAAGAAAGTTTGTTTTCGACAATCAGAAGTAGACCCATATATATATATATATATATATATATATATATATATATATATATACATGTGTATGTATACACCGAGGTAATCTCAATGGACCATTTGCAGGCAAAGATAGGAACCTGTAACTGAGATAACACCGCATGCTTTTTTCATAAAATACCAATCAATTTTTGATATTACTTTTGCTTACACACATTAACTTATATTCCCTTTGTATCCCTGCATTACTACCACAGTGACCTAGTATTAACAGTTTATCAGTATGAAGCTCCTTCATTGCTTCAGATAATGTTCTTTTTCTTCCTTTTTCATTACTTTTAGCTCCTTTCTGAATATAGATGTCACCTGCTCAAACAAGCCATCCTCATATTCCTTTGTTGTGTATTTCCCTGAAAGTTCATTCAAATTAATGCATTTTTACAAACAGACTTGAGCTTCATAAATGGCTCACTCAGCTTGTGGCCTCACACATCACCTCAGAAGTAATTTTTATTAAACCCGTCTACTGATTCTAACTTTAGGCTTCAATGACTGCACATGCTGAAGTCACACTCTTACATGAGACAGCATCCAGAGGACATTTGAGCTGATAGCCCAGCATCTGACTTGCTCTCATAAAACACAGTCCCAGAGCAGGAAAATTATTTTCCAGCTTCTCAGAAATATTGGAAATATCTTTACTTCCTGGGTTGGTTTGGCTTCTAAATTAACTCTCTTGTAGAATGTCTTCAAATGTTGCCAGATGATACTGTTTTATTAATCTATAGGTGGTCACCGCTCAGAAACTGGATAAGGTAAAGTTAAACAAATTAATTTTTATGCCAGTATATTCTTCAGAGCAGTATGAAGTGTAGCTAGCTCCCACTATTATGTATGCTAGAACAGACTACATAGTTGCAGACATGGCTTCAGGTGATATTCTTAAAACAATGCAGTGTTCTAGTCTCTTGCACAATGCTTTACATTGCCAGTAGTAAGGTTTTAATCAGTGTTGTTTCCTTCCACCTACCTGGAAGGTTATCAGGGCTACATTTATGGTCACCACCTTTTCAGAATCCCAGAGAGGGACATTTCCCAGTGAAATGAGAGATTTCAGAGGACAAATTATTCTGCTGAGTTATCAGCAAAAAAAGGTAGGATCATAATCCTGTCATTTTAAAGTTCTGTACACTGACCTAGTTTATATTGTACATCTTATAGATTGGTGCAGTGTGTTGTCCAGTGTTTGTGAACCCAGGCATACACCAATGTTAGCCATGGTGTACAGATCATTTTTTAAAGGAGTAGTATTTTGCTCAAGTCAGGGGTAGCAATGCCACCATCAAACTCATAAATGAATTAAAAATGATGCAAACGAGACAACAAAGCAGGAGGTTGTACCCAAAATGATGTCTGCTTGCTGCAGTATAGTGTACTGTATTTGTTTGTGGTATAGGAATTTTAAGATATATGTTACATCTTTATATAATTAGGATAAGTGACATTAAAAATGTAATGTATTGGTGAGTGGGGTAGCAGCACAGAAGTACAGTGTACAAAATTCCTAGCTACATTCCTGTTCTGCTCTTCTAATTTGCTTTTCATGTACTCTTTGTTGAAGGTTTCTTTAGTTGTGTTTGCATCACTGCCTTGCTAGATCAACCCTTGGTTACAAAAGTGAATAAATAAATAAATAAATAAGAGAAGTCCTTTCCTATCCTTTGCCTTCAGTGGTGGCTCTGCATTCATAGTACAATAGCAAATAAACTTTTCAGCTACATAAACAATTATGAAACAGCTACAGGGAAGACTGAAAAAAAAGTTGACAAGAAAACTGTAGTACACATGAGACCAAGAGACTATTAAGATTGCAGGAAACCTAAATAAATATTCACCCTTTTTTGTTTGCCCTTGGTTAGAAATGACGGTAGGATGATGTTTCAAATTCTGAAATTTTGCTGCGGCTGCTTGAATTTCAATTATTCTCTAAAGGGAAAACAGGCGTGACTTCAAAGATGGATGCACACTAATAGATTAATTTCAGTGTGAAAAGAGAAACTCGGAAAAGAGAGCCTGTGAATTTGTCTTCTGGGGTAAATTTGAATTACTGGCTAGTAAGTGCACTGCCTGGATACTAGCAAAGAAGAAATTTTGAGAATCTGAAAGAAAATCAACCACAAAAGGTGCAGAGAAAATATTGGTTGGGAAGAATCCTGCAGCTGTTCAGCAAATAGCAGTTCAAGCTCCAACTTTGGTGCAAGACATTGCTACCAGTAAACTAGATGAAAAAATAAGTCAAACGTGCTCTGAGCTGCTTAAAATAAACAAAACACTGAAGCATATATCAATTCAAATAACAAAAGAGTGGAAAAAATGGAAGAAGCTTTCATTTAAAGTTATGTACTCACTATAACGAAGCATCTGTGTTGTCCATTTTCATGCTTCCTCAATGATTGGGTGTGGAATCTGACTGAGTGACATTTACAAGACTCTCGGATCCAACTCTCAAGTTTCTCCCTGTATCCATAATGCACCAGTCAATCTGCTGTACCTCAGATCAAGTTGCTGCTTTATAAGCCCTAGGAGTAATTAATCCTAAGCACAGCCAAATTAAGAATAGTAGTAGCAGAACTCGGCCTCAAATCTGGAACAGAAGTTCCACAAGGACCATACGGTCACTCCAGGAGATGATAGGAACAGGGAAGGGGGAGGATTTGAGGAAGAATAAAAATGGACAACAAAGATGCATAGTTATGTTGAGTATCTGATGTTGTCCTTTTCATTCATCCCTCAACAATTTGGGACAGAAGCCCCAGCTACGTGGACTGAGGCACTCATGGAAGGCTATTCCAGAGTACTGCAGAACCAAGGGCAGCTCTTCTCCTGGAAGTCAAATCTAATTTATAATGAGCAATAAAGGTATGAGCATTAGACCAGGTAGCTGCAGTGCCAACATTGTCAATAGATGTTCTAACCAAAAGGCAGAAGAAGTAGCCATGGACCTGATGGAATGTGCTCTAGGAGGCCTGGGTAGGGACAGACCTTGTTGATTGTAAACAAAGGAAATGCAATCAATAAGCCATTTGGCCAGGATAATTTTAGAAACTGGTGAGCCCAATTTGTTTGGGGAGAAGGAGACAAACAATTGTTCTGACTTTCTGAAATCTTGCTGACTGTAAACAAAGGAAATGCAATCAGCAAGCCATTTGGCCAGGATAATTTTAGAAACTGGTGAACCCAATTTGTTTGAGAGAATGAGAAACAATCGTCCACTCTACTGAAATCTTTTCTTCTGTGGAGATAAAAACATAATTGCTTATGTACATCCAAAAGTTGCAGCATGTATTTTCCTTTGTTAGCAAAGTTGGGAGAGGAAACAGGCAAACAAATTTTTAATTTTAATTTTAATTTAACATGTGTTGAAGAAATGCTCCAGATGGACTGATTAATATTTGTTTTGGAGGCTACTTTAGGCAAAAAAAGATGGATTGGTCCCTAAGGTAACCCTGCCTTTGCAAAAAATAAGATAAGGAGATTTGGACAAGAGATCTTGGAGTTCAGAAATTCATCTTGCAGATGTAATGGCGACCAGAAAAGATGTTCCTCATGATAAAAAATTAAATCAGACAATTTAAATCAGACTTAACTAATGGTTTAAATGGTTTCTAAGTTAACCCTTGTAGTACAACTATCAAATACCAGGGGGGACAATGGGTTCTTCACTGGGGTCCTAAGCAAGAAAGTACCTTTTAGAAAAGCATTGCACAACTTTGAAGAAGCTAATGAAGAAGCATTTTCTCCTGAGTGAAAGTTAGATAGGGCTGCCAGTAGCACTTTTGATAGTAGAAAAATTAGCTACTTCTTGAAAAATAGAAGCTAAAAAATTCTAGGACTGCAGAGGTAGCAGCAGTGAAGGGGTCCAATTTCCTCTGTAGAGCTCAAATAGAGAATCATTTCCATTTACTTTTTTAAATCTTGTTTATAGAGGACTTGTGGGAAAATAGGAGTATCTGTTGGATGGAGGAGGAAAGCCTGAGCTGTCTAGCTATCAGTGAAACTGGAGAAACATTGTGGTCAACTTGAGACCTGGAATGTCCAGATGATCCATCCTGGAGGGGTGAGAAAGTGGAACTGGACTAGAGTCCAGTATCCATGATGGATAACAAAGTTGAGACCAAAGGAAGGGGAACCATACTCGACGAGACCAAAAGGGGGCAAGGAGGATAACCATGCTTTTCAACCAAAATGCGTTCTGTAAGAATTTGGAAATTAGAGGTATTGGGATATAAACATAAAGGAGACCAGGGGCCCAACATAGACTAGAGCATTTCTCTGTAACTCTCTGGTGGGGGCATTAGGGCAGAGAAACTGCTGCACTTGTTGTTGTGGGAAGATGCAAAGAGGTCGCAGGAAGGTTAGCCCCAATGATGGAAAATCCCCTCCACCACCGATTGATTGAGAGACCACTCATGAGGCAGCAGAATGGATCTGCTGAGTTTGTCCACTAGAATGTTGTATTTCCCAGGTATGTGTGTTGCCATAAGAAAACAGTTGGAGGAGATCACCAACTGCCACACCCTCATTGCCTCTTGACAAGGGAGATAAGATTAGGTCCCCCCATCTGTTGATGTAACAAACCACAGACATGTTATCGGCTTGTATTGCAATTTTGTCACAAGAGAGAGAATGTCCTGGAAGGCCTGCAATGCTAGGAGGACCACTCTCATCTCTAGGACATTGATATATGAATTGGTCTCTTCTGGGAACCATGTGTCTTGGCCCATCCATCCCAAGAAATGCCCCCCCCCCCAAGTTGGGAGGTGTTCATGGTTACCATGGCTACTGAGGGTGGAAGTACAAGATGGCAGCCTTGGAAAACTTCACCTGACTGTATCCAATAATGTAGATGGTCTTTGCATACTTAAGTGAGTTTGCTCAGAAAGGACAAGGGATGATAAATAATTGACACCTGAACAGATAGGGTCCATTAAAGAATGCAGATATAAAACCAGACCATAGGAACTAAGGTTATTTGCAAAAGGTTGCATGGTGTAATGGTTAGCACTCTGGACTCTGAATCCATTGATCTGATTTCAAATCTGAGTGCAGCCTGTCTTCTTTCTATTTGGGTGGCACAGTGGTTTAGTGGATATCATTGTCACCTCATAGCAAAAGGTTCTCCTGTTCGATTCTCAGCTGGGATACCTTCTCTGCAGAGTCTGCATGTCTTGCCTGTGTTTGTGGTGGTTTCCTCCAGGTGCTCCAATTTCTTCCCACATTCCAAATACATGCAGTAGGTGGACTGGACACTCTAAACTGACAATACAGGTAGCTGTGGGTGTGCATGTGAATGTGTGGTGTGGATGAACTACCAGGGCAGGGGTATCCACCCAGCAGTGTAAACCTTGGCTCTATATGATTGTCAGTATTAAACTGACACCCTGACCCATGTGGAAAAATGGAAAAAAGTGATTGTGGATAGATAGGAACTAAGATTAGCAGCTGCCATTTGCCCTAGGGCCTGAAGAATAAGTCTGGCTAAGGTAGAAGGGTGTGCAATAATTTGCTCCTCCTGGTACCTGATGATCTTCACTCGATGTGGTGGAAGTGAGTATATCTGACTGTGTTCAACTGAGCACCTAAGAACTCCATGCTCTGAACAGGTTGAAGATGAGATTTGTAGATGTTGAATGAGATGCCTAGAAATTGACATAACTGGAGCAAGTAGTTCCTAGATTTCTGTAGGAGATGCTTGGTTGAGGTGATAAGAAACCAGTCATCTAAGTATGGAAACACGTGGAATCCCAGCAGTCTCAAGTGACCTGCTACCACTGCTATACATTTGGTAAACACCCTGGAGGTTATGGTAAGACCAAAGTACAGGGCTCTGAACTAATACTGACTTCTAGCTGAAAGCGCAGAAATCTTTGGGATTGTCTGTTCATCTTGATGCGATAGCATACATCCTGAAGATCAATGGACATATCCAATCATCCTTGTGTAAAACAGCAGAATTGACTGAACCATGGCCATTTCAAACTTTGACTTCTTCACAAATTGATTTAATTTGCTTATATGCAGAACTGGACTCAGGTCCCTGTTTTTTCTTTGTCACTAAAAATAATCTTGGGAGGTTCCAAATTTTTCTGGTGTGGTGGGACCTTCCAAATGACTCTTTTGTCTAGCAGCTTTTGAATTTCTTGAACTACTTCTTCTAACTGAGTGGAACATTGGGAAGCCTTTTTCTTTTGGTTGGGGGAATCTGGGAAAATTATATGAAATAACTACCGACTATGATTTTTAGCACCCAAGAGTCTTTTCTTATTGCTGTCCAGCATCTGGGTACAGAGTCAAGCATCCTGCAACTGCCTCCAGAGGTGGGAAATTAAGTAACCTTTCAGGAGAGCTGTAAGGCTTAGTCTAAAAAGGAAGCTCAGAAACCCCAGTTTTGTGGGCCTACTCTGCTATGAGGATGGTATCTTCTATTTGAACTCCCCCCTCTACATCTAAAGGAATTATCCCCACATGAATCCTGGAAAGAACCTTGAGACTTATGGAACCACATTTTCTTGCCTCCTCTTTGATTTGTGGAGAAGGATTGTTGAGAGGTAGAAAAGTATACCCCTATGGCAGAACAGGGTCTTTCTATTTTGTTCCCTCTGGGAAACAATTTCCTTTAAAGTAGGGCCAAATAAAGATGTTCCATCAAAAGAAGTATTGATGAAAGAAAACTTTAAAGGCTCTGCAAAGTCACATAAGTACATCCAGGCATGTCTCCTAATGGCTATGCCTGAACCCGCTGCCCATGAGGCACCCACTGCAGCATGGAAAATTGCCCTCAAGGATGCATTAGAGATGGATAAGAGAGTGGCTAGTTGTGATGAAGACTTCTTGTAGTTTTCTATTGACATTAACTTGTTCCTTAGTCAAATCTCACTGCAATGTTGTGAAATGTGGCAAGTAATTTAGATACTGTAATTCAAAGGTCAATGAGGGGAAAAACATGCTTCCTGAATCTGTCTAATGCCTTGGACTCTCAGTTAGGGGGATGGAGAGTGGAGCTCTGCTCTGCCAGCTCCTTCTTTGTGGCTGCTGCAACAACCATAACATCAACAGGGACTCCCTAACTCCAGTGTGGCCTGTCTTTAGGTGATGCAAAAAATTTATCAGGATGATGGAGAATAGGTTCTAAAGTAACCAGTTCTTTCCACACCTGGCAAGAGACTTGATCTATAAGCTCATCTGCCGGGGCAGTTACCCAAGACATAGATGGGCCAGACCCAAAAGCTTCTAGAAAGACTGGTTCCAAACACCCAACCTTTTGCCTGAGAATCTCTAAGATGTCTCCAAAAAAGATGTCATCTGGTGAAGATCTGGGGGACCCCCTCCCCTTCGTCAAAGTCAGTGTCTTCAGTGAGAGACTCCTGAAGGGAGTCTATGTGTTTCTTCTTACATGTTCTCTTTCAGGGAACCTCCTCAATGGGATTATATAGAAAGTCATCTGAGGAGAGGGTAAAGTCCTCAAGGGGGACTGGCCGGATGCTTGATGGGGCTGGTTGTTCCTGTGGAATAGGCCTTAGAGGATCAGACCTCGGACCTGAAGGAGGCAGGGCTGTAGGATCTGACGAGGATAGAGTAGTCAAATTTCTTGGAGGAGAGATGACCCTCTCCACTACCACCTTGAAGGCAGAAGGACTGAAAGACACCACGGCTGGTTGCACTAGAGCCAAAGCTGCCAAAGCTACCATGCCTCGACCCTGCCCAGACCCATGCCTCGAAGGGAAAGTCAGATCTAAGCT
This sequence comes from Protopterus annectens, assembly GCF_019279795.1. Taxonomy (NCBI): domain Eukaryota; kingdom Metazoa; phylum Chordata; order Ceratodontiformes; family Protopteridae; genus Protopterus; species Protopterus annectens. The sequence continues at coordinate 978,122,957 of NC_056743.1, forward strand.
GTCCAACACCAATGCTCCAAGGGGTAGGGACAGCTCCAACAACCACAGAGTGGAACCTAGACCCCCAGACCTGACATTGACACTTCAGCTCTGAGACTCATCCTGGTCTAAAGGAATCAGAGCCAATGAAGTCAGGGAAGTGGTCATAGTCAAAGATCTATCTGTCTTCAGATCCAGTGTTGACACTGTTATTCTTTCAGATTCAAGAGCTCCTAAAGCATCTGTCACATCAAAGAAGGAGAGATCATTGCATGATAAGTAGAAGGGAGTCTCACAGATCTGATGGGAGATGGAGCTGGGATAACTCCCATCTGAATCTGAGCTCTGAGGAACTTTCTCATCATCCTATCTACTTCAGCTTCAGAAAAGCTCCTGGAAAACCAGATGGAGGAAGTGTTTGAATGGGGCCAAGACTCTCTCTTCGGCGTCCCTTGAGGGAATGGAGAATGGAGCCGAGGAGGAACAGGCTGTAGAGTGAACCCTAAAGACCAGGTTCTTGGAGACTTCATATGAATAGTTGTCAGATCTAAGGATGTGTCTGACTGCTTCCCTTTCAGATCCAGGGAGGTAGGATCAGATTTCTTTTGAATCTTTTGAGAAGGCTTCAAAGATGAAGTAGTCTTTGGAGAGCAGATTGTAGACTTCTTACATGAATCTTTCACCACTGAAGAGGCTTTGGATGATTTTGTGTGGTTTTGAATCCCTGATGCAGAAGAAGAAGGTATCAGTAATCCCTTTAAGACTAACATTTCTATGGTTACTAAGGGCCCTGGAATTAAAGACTGTGCAAATGGAGCAGTCTGTGTTCAAATGAGAGGCTCTAAGGCAGTAGACACTGACCTTGTGCACATCAGAGTTACGAATCTTTTGCCCACAGGAAGAGCATTTTTTAAAACCCTTTGGTGTCTCAGCTATGATATTACACTAATCTTAGCTAAAAGGCCGACAGCAAATATTAAGAAAAAAGGAAAGAAAACTAATTTTTTTGAACTACCAACAATGTTGGGCAAAGAAAATATTTTCTAGAGGCTATAAAAGAGGAAGGAAGAGGAAAACAAAGTAGGAAAAAATACCAGCAACAGTACCAACAGCTACCTTGAGGTAGAAGATAAGGAGAAAAAAAACTACCACATATTAAGAAACTCAAAACTCAATAAACTAGGTAAGGAAAGTGGGTGAAATAGGAAGACTGGTGGATAGCAAGTTCTAGTGGTAAAAAAGTTGACTTACAGTAAGGAAAAACACCAAAAAAGCTCTATGAGAAGGATTCACGTCTGTAGAGATGTGGGGGCAAATGAGAACTGAGATATAGCAGGTTGACTGGGGCATTATGGGTAGAAGGAGGAGCTTGAGAGTTAGATCTGAGAGTCTTGTAAATGTGGCCAAGTTGGATTTAAGACCCAATCACTGAGGAATGAATGAAAAGGACAACATCAGATACAGATGTTCAGATGAGCTAATAAAACTGTAAAAATTAGAGATCAAAGTGCTCTGCACTTGAATTGTTTTTAGTGCTATTATAGCTGTTTTTCTGTTAAAAAAAGAAAATTCTAAGCTTGTTTCCTGCCTTTCCTGTAACTAGTCTAGTCCAGATACAGATTTGCCACATCTAGGACTGTTTGTAAGCTTCTGAGCCCTCCAAGCCTTTCTGTGTTGGAGAGAAGCCTTCTAGCTTATCAGTGGGAGTGGTAAGCACTAGGTAGCCTATCTACCACAAGAGGAGTGGTTTCTGGCCCAGAAATTGTAGTTTATTGGCTGTTTGAGCAGTTTTTTCCATCTTTTTCAACTTTCTGGTTTAAAAGCCCACATTTACACTTTCCCGCCTTTCCTGTAACTAGTTTGCTGTATCCAGGACTGTATGTAAGCTTCTGAGCCCCCCCCCCCAAGGCTTTCTGTGTTGGAGGGAAGCCTTCTAGCTTATCAGTGGGAGTGGTATGCACTAGGTAGCCTATCTACCACAAGAGGAGTGGTTTTTGGCCCAGAAATTGTAGTTTATTGGCCGTTTGGGCAGTTTTGCCATCTCTTTTATCTTTCTGGTTTAAAAGCTCACATTTGCACTTGTTTGCCACCTTTCCTGTAACTAGTCTAATCCAGATACAGATTTGCTGTATCCAGGACTGCTTGTAAGCTTCTGAGTGGTGCCAAAGTCTGCTCTTCAATGTTTCCCTTAGATCTGCTAGTTCTCTCCTCTCCTGCACTTTTACTAGCTTATTTGTCTATCACTTTACCAGACTTCTTGTAGCAATTATTGTAGCACACAAAAGTGCTACCAGCACTAAATGTTCTACAAGGAAACAGCTCCAGTAATTATTAATGTCCACCCCACCAGGCATGTCTAAAGGACAGTTCCCTGTGCTTTCTCCTATTAACCTGGTGAACTTGGGCATCCTAAGGCAATGTAGCAATTGCCTCATGTACACAGACAACCCTCTCCTCTTACCTCCCAACACTCAGATTTGCGAGAGATGCACTTACATATCCAAACTGGAAACCACGCACTCTCCAGTCAAGACTGGAATAGCTGGTCAAGAGGAGAAGGTCAACACTTGGACCACACCACATGGAACACATAGCCCTCCAGAACACACACCAGCACTGCCTTCACATAAAAACACAAACCACACACCCACCTTTGTGGAGGCTCTCAATAAAAATCTACCCAAACAGCAGAGACCTCCAAGGCAGAAACCACTCGACCACCACAACACAACACTAAACATGAGACACATAACTCTCCTAAACAGTGTGCTACTCAACCAAAGCCCCTAAGGCAAAACAGCATGCCTAACACACTAGTCATAGGTGAACTGATAGTTAGGCACACTGATGTCCCACTCATTAGGTTGAATAATAAGAAAGTAACACTCAGCTGCCTTGTCAGGTGCCAGGATCCACCACATAACGCATGCACTCAGGTCCCTCAACAACAGGTACAAATATGACTGTCATTGTACATGTGGGTGTGAATGACCTGAGACATACCTCCCTGGACTACATGAAAAGAGAAATGGAGGAGCTTTTGGATTATGTAGCCCAGGCTGGTATGACCCTAGCCCTGAGCAGCATCCTACCATCACCCAGAATGATACCACAGTACAAGCAGAAAATTATTGATTTCAACAGTTGGCTAAGTTTCTGGAGTCATTCTAAGGGGATCCATTATCTGTCTGCCTGGGATGACATGATTGACAGACCTTTATGCTTTGCCAGAGATGGCCTGCATCTGTCACCCTTGAGCTTCCAGATACTGGCCAAGGCTCTTGCCACCCCTATAGTGTCTTTTTTAGGCTGTGTTCCAAAGACCAAATTACCACCATAACAGCTACAAACAAATGCAATTTGAGGGTCATGCAGCTCAACGCTAGAAGTCTAAATCTCAAAATGCACTCAAAGCACTCCTTAAAATGAAGAACACCAACATTTGTGCTGTAACAGAAACCTGGTTCAAGGCAGCAGAAAGCATCCCTGTACTACCGGCTATAACTCATTCTACATCTTTCATCCCCAAAACCTGGACAGAAGCTCCAAAGTCGGTGGTGTTTCCATATTCATAAAGGATGTGCACACCTCCAGACTGGTAGCCCAACACAACGCATCAAGATACTTCAGGTGCAGCTAACATTGGGTTAGACAGTGATTCAGGTCTTAGCCTGCTATAGGTCCCCAACCATGTCACAAGACTCACACTCCATGTTTCTAAGCACCCTGGAGAATATTAGGGTCCAACCTAACACTGTCATACTGGGTGACTTCAACTACCCCTCCATTCACTAGGAAAACTACTCATGCACCAATAAACTTGCCCAACATTTTCTGGAATTCATTAATTCCAATGCCCTGGACCAGCTCATTCTTACCCCCACTGGAGGTAGCAACATTCTTGACCTGGTCATTACTAACATAGGCGACCATTGCTCTACATCAATAGTCAACTCCTCCCTGGTTAGATCCGACCACAAACTAATCACCTTGGAAATCCACATCCCTCCCACCCACCCCCACCCCTGCAAAGGTAACCACCATGAAAAACTTCTCAAAAGCTAACTTTGGGCTCCTAAAAACAGAGGTGACTAACTTCACGGCAACCATCCAAATGGAGAATAGTTGCATGACCGCCGAATCATACACCAATGCACTGTACGAACACGTACACAAATGCATAGATCTCGCCATACCCAATAGAACCAAGACACTCTCCTCCAACAAAAGGAAGCCAGTCTGGTGGTCCCCTGCCATAAACAAACTCTACAATAGAAAGAGGAAACTGATGCAGAATAAGGTGAAGTCCCAAGACTGGAAAAACTCCCTTATCAGCCTCAAGTTGAGATCCCTCATCAAATCCTCTAAAGATAGCTATGAAAACAGAATTGCAGCAGATAGTAAAGACAACCACAAGGCTTTCTATAGCTATGTAAAGAACCTCCACTGCAATACCCAGATTTGCTCTGAGCTACTGTACAATGGTACCTACTATACAGAGCCAACAGATATTGCCAATATACTGGCCGACAGATTCAGTGCCAACTTTACCCCTCTCTCCCTGCCAAAGGACCAATCAGAATACTAGTAGATTGCCAGGCACCCAGTATTACAGCTGCACAGGTTAAAACAGCACTGTCCAAGGCCAAGAATACAGCTTCTATGGGACCTGACAATATCCCTGGGTGTGTTCAACATAAACTACAGAGTGAACTGGCACCTGACCTGTGTGCCCTGTTCAATCACAGTCTCACCTCAGGCTTTGCCCATACTGAATGGAGCACTGCTACAGTCATCCCTCTCCACAAAGGAGGAGTGACTACAGTCCTTGGGAACTATCGCCGCATTAGCCTGATGAGTCTGATATGCAAAGCTATGGAATGCATCATCATGGACCTAATAAACAAGGATATAGGGAATCTCCAAACTCTGGATCCCACACAGTTTAGTTTTGTGAAAGATCATGCCTGCTCAACCTGGTCGACTTCTTTGAGTCAGTCACCAGAGCTCTGGATGAAGGCAAGCTGGTTCATACAGTCTACCTTGATCTGGCCAAGTCCTTTGATACCATTCCCCACTCAGGAATCATAGAAAAACTCACTAAGCTAGGCATCAACCCCTATATCACTACGTGGGTTGCAAAATGACTCACAGATAGAACCTACAGTGTGAAAGTAGCTGACTCCAAGCCAGAATGCCGGCCAGTCACGAGTGGAATACCACAGGGTTCAGTCCTGGGTCCTCTCCTGTTTGGTATCTACTTCTCTGAAGTCCAGGCCAGCATGAAGTGACTCTGGCTGACAAAGTTCACAGATGATTGCAAGTTAGGAGCTATTATTAACTCCTCAAGTGATGTAGACATCCTACAGAAAGGCCTCACAGATACCAACGACTGGTGTCAGAACCATGGCCTTAAGCTCAATGCCAAAAAATGTGTCATCATCCCCTTTGGGGAAAAACCCAGTTCCCATGAATTATCACATCAATGGTAGTCCACTGAACACAGAAGGCATTATAAGAGATCTAGGAACACAGGCTGACAGCAACCTCTCTTTTGACCACCACATTGCCACTGTGGTCAGAAAGTCCTTCTATGTGGCACATCTCATTATTAAGGGTTTTGCATCCAGGAAAAAGGAGGTCATTGTCTCCTTCTACTCTTCCCTCATTAGGCCAATCATTGAGTGCAATGCCCCATTTGGCATGTACCTCACTAGACACCTGGAACAACTGGAAAGGCTGCAAAAGTACCTCACAAAGAGGATCCTAGGCCTTAAAACACTTGTCCAATACAGATAGACTCAAAAAACTCCAAATATTCTCTATCTAATATCGCCTACTTAGAGGTGATCTCTGCTCGACTTACAAAGCCATGTCTGACCCACCTCTGTTAGAAATGCTACATCTAAAGAAGTCCCAATCCCTCTGCACCACACACTCCAGAGACCTCAACCTCATTACCACAATCATCAGAACGTGCTGGAGGGACAGGTTCATAATCCAGAGACTGCCCATGCTATGGAATAGACTTCCCATACATGTCAAACAGAACACCTCACTGGCCTTCTTCAAGAGAGATCTTGATGAGTAGATGGGAAATAGAAAATTCACCCCGGGGATCACTCCAGCGGCTCTACCTGACAGAGGCACTAGGAACTAAGGGTGGGTGACATGATGCCAGGGTAATCCTACAGGCTAGGCTTGTAAAGGTTTCAGGGCCATTAGCCTAGTACACACCTATAAACCTAAGAAAAGGCTGGCTGAGTATGAGACTGCTCAATGAGATGTTTTAAAAAATGGTAGAATTAGGGAACAAAGCACATAGAGTAATCATGAGATTTTGTGCTGTGCCAGAGAAATTGGAAGAAATAGATTGTATTAATTTATGAAAACCTAAATAAGCAACTGGACTGGTATTCCACAGCAGGAGTTGTTAATTGAAAGGGTGCATTGTGTGTATGCTCCAAACCTGGCTAATAGAAAGTAGCCAAGACTTTTAATAGTAACGATGATATCCAACAAGCAAAAATAGTTGAATCTGACAAAACTGTGGCAGAAGGATAAACTACTAAAAGTAGAAGGTAGTAGAGTGTTTGTGGAAAATGATTACTCACTGTACACCAGGCAGACGAGGAGTAAATGTTTTCCAGCAATAAGGGAATGTCAAGACGTAGGTGTGACATTCAAGCTGCTGTATCCATCTATCTTCAGAATATTTTTTCCTAGAGGGTCAAAGCCATTTTTTATAAAGAAAAGTGAGCTATTAGTGAGCTATCAGACAGAAGGGGAAATTATATTCTTATTATTCTGATAGTAAAGCTCATAAGGAAAGTATGCCAGTACAACCTTTTCCAATGTTCCAAAGGAAAATGCTTGAGAGGCAGAGAAAAACATAGGGGTTGACTTGAAGAGCCAGGAATATGTTGGAAATGAACCAGAGTCTGTTGTTGGGAGATGGAGATTAACAGAAAGAAAACCATCAACTCAGAAATTAATGAATAAATGTAGAGTTACAAAGCATCAATCACATTTGTGAAATAAGATGGATCAAGAACACATGGAAATATTTGACTTTTTTGACTTTGTTAAACTTGTAGGGGACTCCAAAGTATATGCCCTACTTTGTGCTATTATTGTTTGGAAGAACATTAAGGAGAGGGGAAGAGGAACTGTAAGTAAAATAAATTTTGTTCTTAACAGTATTTTTTATAAAACATGAGATCTACTGCATGTTATATAGTGAAGCATTTTCAGTTCTTTTGTGTGTGTTATAGGGACACTGAAGTAAATAGGTGCCCATTTCCCCCTTCTTTCTTTCGTCTTGTTTAGTTTTAAGAAATGTAGGCACTGTGTCATGATAAAAAGAGGAAAGCCTCTTCAAACACATTTTGAAGTTAATAGGCTGTAATCTTGGGCTGTTGAGGTAAGAGATGGATTGTAAATGAATACAGAGTATGATATGAGTAAAATTTAAATGCTTTTTCTTGCTTTGCATAGGGGAACGACTGGATTAAGGCCCTTGGTTTAATCTAATAAGGTAAAGCAAGTAAATAAAAGAACATAGAATATAATGTAAAGTTTTCCTTTAACAGATAAATGTCACAATGCAACATGAGAAGTTTCTAGCTAAAGGCTACTGTGCATTTGGTTCTCGTGTTTCTATAGAGACACTCTGATAACAGGGCAATAAAATACAATGCTTTTTTTCTTTTAATGGATATAAGATCATGCTTTCTTTAAGCATTCAAGTTGTTTCCTACAACTTGGAGAGGAAGAAAGTTAAATCAAAACAGAAAGCACTTAGTGTAAGTAGAAGCACAGGCTGTACCATGCATGTTAGCATGGATAACCTTTATTATAGGTCAATTAAAACCTGTGAGTGTAGCTGTTAGTCTGGGACAACTGTTCCTATTAGAAAGCTTAAACTTCATTTATTTGAATATGTAAATAGTTTTGTCTGTATTAAGTTAACAATATCAGGAGAGGTTTTTGTTTTATGTTTGAATGTTTTCATTAAAACAAACAAAGTGTAGTATGGGATGCATGTTCAAATGGATATGACAAGAAACAACTGTATAAAAGATCAGCTTGTCAAACATCAGTATATGCATGTAACATAAATGCTGAAACTAGACATTTTTTAAAAAGCTGTTATTCATAACAGGTAAGAAAAAATGTTTTATCATATTGGCAACACTTTCCATTGTCTCAGATATATGCAAAAAAGAAAGAGTAATGAACTATATTATGAAATGCAGAGTATAAATAGCTATGCTACAGAAGACACACTTGGAAATAACTCAGCATGTGAATTTGATAAAGAAAGGATCTCAGGATGCTTATTCAGTGGAACATCTGGGACAAAGAAAGGCAGGTTACTTATATTAATATTAATTGCTACAGGTGCTTCTACTAGAAGGGAGGAAAGGATAATAATTGTTTATTTGTAGTAGTAAGAGGCTACTGTCAAGGGAGGAGGATTGTGTTGGCACATATTTATGTTCCACCTAAAACTGCTATAATAGAACACTAAGAAAATAATAAGAGAAATAATCAGCTTTCGGCTAGGACTGGAAATTGATTTGCAACAGTTAGGCTGTATCTGTGGGGCCTAGAGGGGAAAATATAACAAAAGAAGGTACATTTTTGAAGAAATTTATGAAAATATTTGGTATGGAAGATGTGAATTCAGTAGCAGGAGCTCATTATTCCCCAAGATACAAAAACTGGTCTAGGCTAGACAAAAATTATATTTCACAGGAACATGTGCATTTAATTAAAGTTTTTATACACATCTAATAACTATTTCAGATCATGTGCCAATAATAAGTAAAATAAATATGCAAGTTAATAAAATAAAAATGAGACACTGGTGCTTTTCCACCTATAAATATGAAAGTTAATGAAATAAAAATTGAGACACTGGTACTTTTCCTCCTATCTGTTAAACAGTGAGGAATTTAAGGAATGGGTAGTAGAAATTATTTGGGAGTTATTAGAAAATATAGAAATTTCTTCAGAAAATATAGTTAGGGAGCATGATAAAATTAAAGTGGAGTTTAAAAAGAGAGTAGAAATGAAAGAAAAACAAATATGGTTAGAAGTAACAATAATTATTTATTGGGTCTGACAAAGGTTAAAACATTGCAGAACAGGGGGAATTTCATAGAACAAGAAGATGTGAAACTGTAGAGTGCTAAAGAGAAAATAAGGGACTACCTGGACAATATGTGTGAGTTTAGACTGTTGTCACCCAACTGCTTTTTAATAATACCTCCAAAGCACAAAAGTGTTAAACAGAAAGGTTCAGGCAACAGAAGGTAGAAAGGGTTGCTGCCATGCTTAGGGAGCTTATAACACTGAAAATAACCAGAGATCCTGTATAGGTATTAGAAGCAATCAGAAACTTTATATAAATCTGTATAAAGCAGAGAAATATGGAAATCAAGAAAAAGTACAACTGGAAATGTTTATGGAAGAATTAAAAACGCCAAGGTTAAAAGTAGATGTGGCTCAATTATTAACAGTTAGGATAGGAAGAGATGAAATAAAATGGTGATGTATAATCAATTTCAGAACGAAAACAGACCAATAAGCAAAAGTAACAGCAAACCTTGAGCCCAGGAATATCTCAATATATCCTTTAATGTTCAAAACCACGAACAACAAGACGAACAGGACAAAATGTTCCACAAAATCAATACTAAGCGCTTTCACCCACACAGCATCATCAGAGTACAACATTTGTTACAAAGTCATCCCTTTATATAGTACATACAATTAAACTGACAATTAATCAATTAAATACTTCAAGCTTTTCAATGCAATTTTTCCTTATCTTAAAGGAGAAATACAATTATATTAAAAATTAAAATAAATAATTGTTTCAACTCATCCAATACATTTGAAAAATATTTATAAAATATTTATAATGACATAAGACATAAAATGGTGATGTATAACCAATCTACAGGAAAGTCTCTAGGAACAGATAGTATTCCTGTGGAAGTTCTGAAGCTAGAGGGAAGAAAGTGATAACGATCTGGAAGATTTTAACAGCATTGTAAAAGGAGGAGATGCACCAACATCCTGGAAGAAAGCAGTGGTGGATATAATACCTAAAGATGGTAAAACCCATCAGATCCAGATTTATATAGGCTCATTTTGATTCTAAACCATGATTATAAAGTTTTATGTCTATAATAGCTATAAAATGGCTAAGGTGATGCCAAAATTGATAGATATGGATCAATGTGGTTTTGTGGAGAGGAGGCAAACATTTGACAACATTAATAGAATAATGATGGTCCAGATGGCAGCAGGATGTAAGAAGATCAATGTTGTTGATGGGTCTTGATGAAGAGAAATCATTTGATGTGAGTAAGATAGGATTTTATGAGTAGGGCAATCGAAGCATCTGCATTCCCTGAAACAATTTTAAGGTTAATTAATATGATATATGAGGGATCAGAGGTGAAAAGTGGGGGAGGGGTCTTCTCTAATGAGTTCTGTTTGAACAGAGGAACCAGGTGGTGTGCTCTTTCCCCTATGCCATTTGCATTATATTTAGAACCATTGGCAAAGAAAATAAGGGACTCAGAAATTCAAGGACATAAAAGGCATGGTAATCAAAGAAAGTTGGCTTTATTTGCCGGATAAAAAAAACAGAAAAGGACATTTCATTGCTGTGAAACATTTTGAGACAGTTTCAAGTCTTTTCAAGACACAAAATTAATGAAAAAACAAAGGCAGTAGCTGTAAACTATGTATCCACTCATGATTAGTTCTGCAATTCCCATATTTATGGGGGCATGATAAAATGAAGTATTGAGGAGTATGGGTCAAAAATGATTATATTATAGTAGCTGAATATATATGCAAAGGGACTAAATAAAAGATAATACAAAAAACTGAGAAATTGGAAGTTCTGTTTTATGGATATTTTATGGATATGGATAGCAAGATACAAGCAGTGAAAATGTTTTTAGTCCCTTTAGTTTTTTTACACAGGTCAGGTATATTTTTATCAACCAGAGGTGAAGTTGTGGATAGCAATTAATAAGGAGTTGAAAGATTTTATCTGAGAGAGGAAGAGGGCAAGAAATGGGATAAGTTGAGCTCCACCAATTTCATTACACTGACAGGAATTAATTACTTAAAAAATTAATTTTTGAAGTAATTTTCTTTCTAAATATGTTTGTTTTGTATAGTTCTTGAACTATATCTAAAAAAGAAAGGAAATTTTAACAATATTCCTGTCAGAAATCACTTTGGAAATTTTCCTGTCAGTTTATCAGTCTGAAATGAGTTCCAGTAAGACAAATTCTCAAGACTCCAGCATCAAGAAAGAACTTCAGTCTCTGATAACTATAATCCAGCAACTTACTGCTAAGATGGATAAAATGGATACTAAAATAGATACCTTCATAGAAAAAGCTACAAAACAAACAGACTTGTTACATATAGACCTGCAACAACAGAAGATCCAGATGACAGGCATAGAAGAAGCTGTGAATGACATGGAAAATAGAATCCAAGAAGAGGAAATCAACATTGAGTTTCTGCTGAAACAAAATACACATTTACAAACAAAGCTGGATGACCTGGAAAATAGATCTAGGCGCAATAACATTAGGATTTTTGGACTGCCAGAAAATATTGAAGGTAACAATATTACTTCTTTTTAACAACATGGCTCCCTAAAACTTTAGACTTACCAGAAGCATTCTCTTTTGGTATCGAAAGAGCACATAGATCTATAGCTAATACTAACTCTAACAAAACTATCCTAGATCAGTTATAGTTAGATTTCTATCATCTTTGATAAAGAGATGGTTCTTAAATCTGCTTGGGCTAAAGCTCCTGTTAGGATTAATGAGACAACTGTGCGTTTTGACAATGACTATTCTTCCTTGGTAATAGCTAAAAGAAAAGTTTTTCTGCCACTAATAAGGGAGCTTAAAAATGCACAGTTTAAAACATACCTTCTGTTTCCTGCCAAGCTAAAAATCTTCCTTCCTGATGGTCCTAAAATTTTTGATGACTTAGACTCTGCTTTATTGTTTATCAAAAAAAATAAGATTTTGGATAAAATAGAGGAAATGGAATGGGCTAGTCCTTCATTAAAGAGACTGGCAACTGAAACTTCGTGGAAGACTTCAGAGAAGAAGAAGAGACTAAAAAACAAATGATTTGTTCTATGTTTTTTTTTCTTTTTTTTTCTCTCATCATTTTACTTCATTATCAATCTTTTTTAAATATAGTTCCTGCATTTCCAGAAAGCCACAAATATTCTGAAAAAGATTTAATCAAAGTTATTCTCTGTGTGCAAAGAAATGTTTTGTTTCATAACCAGTCAAAATATCTGAGGAACTAATAAAAAGCTATTATTCAATTTGTTTCTCTTTCTGAAAAAGAGAAGTAAGGTCAGTAATTTGATACATTTTTTCTTTTTTTTCTCCTTTTCTTCTTTTCTTTGTTTAAACAATGACATTCTATTTAGATTATGTAGTGGGTAAAGGGTGGGGGAGGGCAGGGAGAGAAGAGTAATGAAAATATGATAAATGAAATAATAACATTTATTCCTTGTAAAAAGTGTATATGTTCTTCAAATGCTATTCCTAATTATACTTTCTTGATTATACTGCTTATGCTTGTTTGTAAATAATCTGTCATGCTTTAACTAATAATAATTAGAACTAAATAATAGTAAATAATATGTTTTATTTTTAACTCTATTAATATAAACAGTAAGTAATATTCCATTGTATATGCTTCTTATAGCTTTCTCTTACATTTTTTTACTTCTGCTTTACACTCTTTTATTTTCTACTCTCTTTTTCTTTTCTTTATTCTTTCTCTTTATTTTTTGCTTTTGATCATATAGTCACAGTAAATAATAAGATTTGCATAAAAATTGAGTTGGGACAAAAATATTGAGTTTTATTACTTATTAATAACTTTGGGCTTAATTTCACTTACATAGAGGCTGTAATAACCTGTAAAATACATTGCGAAGGTTTTGTCATGTTTAGATGCATTTACACTGCTAAATGAATGTTTGTCACTAGTTTTTAACAAGTTTCCCGCCAAAATGTTAAGGGAGACAATCTGGGATGTGGGCTACCTCATGAACAGTGTCCTCGAGTTGTTTCAAAAGCTTCAACTCTCAGAATTCTCACAGAGAAGCTGAAAGCAGTCAATTTGACCTTTGACCTAGATATCACACTGACACATCACAGATTCAGGAAGAACACTCTACCAGGAAGTAGAACTGATGCAAATGCGACTATGTGAAGGAAAATGAACTCTTTAACATTTAAATGTGAGTTATTTTATATAATTACTTAAATATCTATGTTATAATTCATAAAATATGTCAGTTATAATGATTTTAAATGATGCAGTTTCTTGTAGTAAGTAAATGTCTTATTTTAGAAGGCATAGAAAATGAAACATTTATTCAAGTGTTTTTGAAAATCTACTTGACTGCAGCATACTAATCTGTGTTAAAACTTATGTTCCAAACATATACATTACTATAACTCATTTAATTCATCTGATTGACAAGCATAAATAACTTTATAACTCTATTCTGGAAGAAATTGTCATATGATATATTTTAAAGCAGTAGTATAGACATACAAAATACAGATGGCTTTTTTTCAATAATGCAAGTGTTTCTGAGAATTTGCATAACTATGCAGTATGATTTATAACAATTTCTATAAATATAATATTTTATTCTATTGACAATAATGAGTATAAGTAAAATGCTCATATACAAGCAATTCAAGGTTTTTTGAAGCTGTTGACTGCATTTACATGACAGAAAATAGATGCATCCTAATATATGTAATGTCTGAACCATATTAGCCAAAGTTTTTGATTTAAATGAATGTTAGAACTTATTTTTACATACTTTGAATAAATTAATATGTAAATATGCCTTCCTTTTTTTTCTCTCTCTTTCTTTCACTCTCTCTCCCTCTTTCACGTCTTTTATTTCTCTCTCTCCTCTTGGTTCCTAATATCAAGATTATTTGAATGCTATTTGAATACAAGTGTATTATATTACATAGATGTATATAGTAGTATGAATAGTTTTAAAAAAAAAAAAAAAGTTTATTTTAGTTTATATGATGCTGTTTTATCAAATGTGTAGTCTTGTCTTGCTAGATAATTGACTTGAAAGCTGTTAATTTAAGTTAAATATAACCAGTATTAAATTAATAAGGTGGTAGCTGAGGTACTGCTGCTTAGGGTAGGGGGTTAACTTGAGTGGTAAATACTACTCTAAGTTGGAGTTTTTAACTCCAGGCTGGATGTAAGGTTTAATCCTTACATTATTTTCACTTGTTCATTGTTATATGTATATAGTTTTGACATCCACAATATATTTTGTACACTCATTGTCACTACAAACAAAATTGAATCCTATACAAAATCCCATAAGAGATTCAATAAATACAGCTATATTTAAAGGTACATCTAAAGAAGGAGATGTAACATTACTTATGTTGTTATTTGTTATTTTGATCATAAGATTCTTAAGTTTTAAAAATGCCAAATGACATCTTTAAAAGGAATTTCTTTAAACATTAATGGATTGAATAATCCGTGTAAAAGGGCAAGCCTAATAAGATACATTAATTTACATAAGGCCAACTTAGTCTTCCTGCAAGAAACCCATCTCTTGAAAAAAAATATTGATAAACTAGCCACAAACAAATATACAGTACTGGTTAGTTCAGAGCACACTCAGAAAAAGAGGAGTGGCTATTTTATGGAATAAAAGTATGCCCATTCCTAAAACCATTAAGTCTTATCAGGATGACAAAGGAATGTTTTGTATGGTTACAATACAAATTAATGGGAATACTTACACTTTAATTAATGTATATTGGATACCTGGAATTGGTATTAATACAGTGAAACATCATCTTGATAAGATCATATCATTCTCTATAGGAGATATTATTTTAGCTGGTGACTTTAATTGTATACTACATGAAAGTGATACTACCACTATAGGAAAAAGAAGAATTACATCTAATGCAAAACATTTAAATGATTTTGCTAATTCTTATCATTTGAATGATATTAATAATCAGATAGATTCAAAATCATTACCATACACCTTTTTTTCTAACAGATACAAAACTTATTCAAAAATAGATAGGGTCTTTATTTCTAACCAGATGGTAACAGATTTAATTAATTCCAAAATCATTTCATGTCCTATATCTGATCATAATTCAATTGTTTTTGAATTCATGATAAAAATACTCATAATGTTCAGATCAAAATGATACCAGCATACTTAACTCAACTAAAAGACTATAAAGAATATATACTTTCAGAAGTAAAACATTTTTAGACATAAATAATACTCCTGAAGTCTCCATTGTCTATGTTTGGGATGCCTTAAAATCATATCTATATGGACAAAGTATCAGATGGTATAATAATAAAAGGAAATCTTGGGATAAGGAATTGTTAGATATTCAAAGTAAATTAGACTCTTATAAACATAATAATAAAGAAAATATTATGGACAAGAAAGTTATTGAAGAAATAAACAAACTAAATGAGAAATACAAAGAAATTTTAACTCATAAAGTTAAAATAACTTTAGAGAAATACAAGTTTTGTCTTATTCAATAAGCCCCAAATACTTACATAGACTTAAAAATAAATCAAAAGGTTGAATAAACAAAACCATATCAAAGAAATCTTTTCTCTAAGGAAAAGAAGAATGTTTCTAGTATACCAGAAATACTAGATGAATTTAGAAATCACTTTCACAAAATTAACCATAATAACATTAACATGGAACCTAAAGATAAAATAAAGGAGTTTATAACCACAAACATGAATAAAAAGCTTAATAAACAACAGATTAAACTATTGGACAAAAGTATTTCATATACAGAGGTTATTACACAAATAAATAAGCTTAAATCAAACAAAGCACCGGGTAATGATGGTATTATACCAGAGATATATAAAATCCTTTCTAAAAGTACATATTCATTAATACATAAGGTTTTTATTTTGGCCCAAACTGAGTTAATAACCCCCCCATCTTGGCAATATACATTTATTTCTCCAATTTTAAAACCTAATAAAGATCCAACTAGATGTACTTCATATCGGCCCATCTCATTACTTAATGTTGATTATAAAATGTTTATGAGTATTTTTGCTGATAGATTGAAGACAATCATCCCGGCATTATAGATATAGATCAGACAGGCTTCATTGTAAATAGAAATACTTTTGATAATATAAGAAGAACTTTAACATTAATTGATTTTGCAAATAGGAAAAAGAAAGATTTAACACTTATTAGTCTTGATATAAGTTCAGCATTTGATTCAGTAAGTTGGGACTATCTGTTTACCTTACTGAAGTGCACAAACTTCTCAGATGCATTTGTAAATCTAATTGAGCATTTATACAAAGGAACATTGGCTTATATTAAGGTAGGAACATATGTTTCACAAAAATACCCATTTTAAAGGTACAAAACAAGGATGTCCACTTTCTCCACTATTATTCACTTTAGTAATGGAACCTTGGGCTAATTTGATCAGAAACAGTACTGAGATAGAGGGTTTTGAAATAGATGAAAATACAACATCCAAAATTCAACTTTTTGCAGATGATGTTCTAATTACATCAGCAGGATCTAATTCTTCTATGCAGTCTCTATTTGATAAAATGATGAATTTTAAAAGTATTTCTGGTTTAATATTCAATGAAGAAAAAACTAAAATACTACCTATATATACACGAAAAAATATTCTCATTAGTGATTTTACTAAATATGTACCCAATTCAGGTCAGATAACTTATTTAGGTATAATACTATCTAAAGATATTAAATCTATTATATATAATAATTATAATACCTGTTTTCTTAATATACAAAATCTTTTTTATACCTGGAATAATATGTTTTTTACTATGGAGGAGAGACTTACAATTATTAAAATGATAATATTCTCCAAGATTTTATACTTAATACAATCAATAATACTTCCACCTACAAAAATAATTATCAAGAAACTGAATACACTAATGTTAAATTTTCTATGGGCACCTAATAGACCTAGGATTGCATTAAAGAAACATACTAATAGCTGGTCTCAAGGGGGTATTTCTTTTCCAGACTTTAATTTATATACTATCTCTTCTATTGTAAAAGTTATTACTTTATTAATAGATCAGTCATATGTCGCAAAATGGAAAGATTATTGGGAGCTAATTAGTATGCACTTCATGAAAATCTCCTTAACACATAAAAATATGATTGTAAATAACTCCATGTTATGGTTACTAAAGGAATTTTGTACTTCACCTATTACACCTAAGCATATGGTTTGTTACCCATTAAATATTATTATTAGCTATCGTAACTTTATATTCATGCACCCTAAGTATAGGGAATGGAATTTTATTATATTCCTATAATGTATACTCAGGGTATGCTTTTGTCATCTACTTCTGAAGGAACTCATTTAGCTATAGATAATGATCTAAAGTACTGGTATCAGTTGATATCTGATAATAAAGTTAAAAATCTAGATTTCTTAAAACAAGAATTTGATCTAAGAGAAACTTGCTGGTTAGAGGTTCAGACCTTTAGACAACATCTCATTAATAAAATAGATCTAATGTCTATAACAGTTAAAGAATCTATCCCAACACTGATTGATTACTTGATATTAAATTTACAACATAAAGTTTCTGATAAAGGTAAACTTTCATACATACATAAAATTATCAGACAAGAAACTTTTTACAGTGTAGATACATACTGGAATTATTTCACTTCTATTAATGGGGACCCACCAAATCAACAAGATAAACAATATATATATTGGAATCTGCCTATAGAACTACGTCTTCCATTGTCTGGAGACTTTATACATGGAAATTTTTACATAGATCTTTTTATACACCTTTGATGATGAATAAAATAAATAATAAAGATAATCTGTGTAAGAGATGTAATGTAGAAATTAATGCTGACTGGGCTCATATGTTTTATGACTGTATAAAATTGAAAGAATACTGGAAGTCAATTAATGAATTTTTGCAGGCTCTTTTTACAGATAATTTCATTATTTCTAAATCTCTTATATTATTCAACACACCTGTACCTCAAAGTGTTAAAAAGGTTAAGCTTCCCTTGTTATGGTCTATTCTAGCAGTGGCTAGGAAAATAATAACCAGAAATTGGATTTCAGATACACCTCCTTCGTTCAATGAATTTAAAAATGTTATGAATATAGTGTGCCATATGGAAATAAACACAATTAGGTCAAGAACAACTAGAAAAACATCTTATTATATTGTATGGGATAATTTACAAAATTTGTTAAAAAATCCTAATTTCAATAGCATGGTATTTTAGTTTAATTAATTGATCTGATTGTAGTGGATGTCTTTGTAAATACTTTAGTTGTTTTGTTGAATGTTATAATCATATCTATTTTTAATTACTTGTATAAAATTGTTATGATATTTCTCTTGTATGTTAAAACAATAAACCTGTTTTGAAAAAAAAAAGAAATGGGATAAGTTGATCCTTCCAACAGAACAAAGTGGTTTGGGATTACCTGATTTGAAAGGGTATTTCAGAGCTACATAGTTAAGGGTCCCATGCACACCACAAGCCGAAAGCTATAATTTGGAGTAGAAAGGGATAATGATGAAGCAGGGTGGAAGCTCAAGAAATAAGGAGAGACTGTGATTTTGGATGCAGATCCTTAAGGAGAATGACAATAACTATAGAGAATATTGTATTCATAAAGTATTAGAAAGTATTTTAGGAACTTAGCCAACCATAGAATGGAGAAAGGATATCCTGAAAATAGCGATGACTGCAATTAAAAGGTTCGGAGAATAGGCAAGAAGGGGCTGGAATTTACTAGTGAAAACTGGCAAAGGAACCGAGGTATTGAGAGCAAATAAACAGAAAGGGAAAGGTAATAGAATGGGAAAACAACAAAAATACTTTTGGACTGCAGGCTACAGATTGCCTTCCCTGTCAAGAAGTGATAACAGAGTGTAGGCAAAGTGAAAGGCATAAGAGAAATCTTAAGTGAAAGACCAGCACTGGTAGAGTTTTTAGTAGAATCTAGAACAGAAGTTGCTGTTAAGAAAGGGATAATTAATAGTGCCTATAAAATATTGCATGATAACTACAGGAATTGGAGGAGATTAGAAACTATTGGGAAGACAGACTGGATAAGCAATTCACAAAAAACAATGGGAGGATATATGTGTGGCTCCTAAATATACAACAAATTCAAGAAGACTTGGGGGTTTTGCCTGGAAGTGTTTGCATGGGTATTGTTATACCCCAAGCAGAATTTTTCCTCAGGTAGACTGCAGTTGTTGGAGGTGTGATGGAGACAAAAAAGGTAAACAGGAACATATGTTTTGGGAGTGCAATAAGTTGGCAGACTTTAAAAATTCCCTGCAGACTATTCTGTCAGAAATACTGGGTGAGTAAATGGGTGTAACTAAGGAAATTATTTTTTTGTGCCGTGATGCAGAATCGGAATTGTATAGACATAGTAAGGCCTTACTGAGTTTAAATCTGTTGGCTGACAAAAAAGCACAGTTACTAGAAAATGGATATCAAAGTCTAAACCGACCATACTAGTAGTGAATATAGTAACAGAGAGAAGTGGAATCTTTAGAAAAGGGCAAGAGCAAATTACATAGAGAAATGTAAATTGTGGGAACAATAGATGCAGAATAATGCTTTGGCCGAGGAATGAGGTTTTAGGGAAGGCAGTAATTGAATGAGCAATGTCGTGTTCAGCTGACAATGATTGTAAAGATGATTACATGTTATGTATAATGTTGCAAATGAAAATATGTCGATATGGTTTGTTTATATTTAAATAAATGTATTATTGCTATGTCATAAGTTATAATTCAATAAAGATATTTCTTGTTTAAACAGAAGACAGGCTTGCTAAGTCACATTGCAATGTCTGCAGTCTCTTTATTAGTTTATTGTGCTTTGCATGGCACAGTGTAGCTTTTTTATTTGGGATCTGTAATGGGAGGCAGACTAACTCTAGTTTAAAAGAGGGTACTGTTCTTCTGCATGCAACAAAAACAGATTTTACATATACAAACGGAGGTGTTTGTGTGGAGATGTTAGTGATGTTGTTGACAAATATGAGTTGTGTGGCCCACCAAACACCCTTTAGCAGTTCTGTCTATATATTAGAAGGTTGCAGTTGCCATTATTGTTCCCGTATCTAACATGTCTACATGCATTAAATGCAGTCTGTATTTATTAACTTTACTTATACTGGGTACATGCTGCCCTGGCAAATGCATCAACTGAAAAGGACACAGCTAAAGCAGTCTCTTACTAGGGTAACCAAATAATGTTACTGCTTCTCCTAATTATGCCTTCTACTACATTTTTGCAAAATTTTGCCTAGTTTAGAGCAACAGATGTTCTGTGTCTAAATAACTTAAATTTCTGGATTCACCTTCAAATGATCTATGCAAATGCTGCTTCATAAGTCTACAAATTTTTGTGGCCACTTGAAGGCAGGCACGGATGCTCCATTCCATCCAGTTAACAGATAAAATAAATAATAATAAATAATTGCTTTTGTAAGGCAGCAGACTATCTGGGTAGGACCAAAAGAAAGTTTTCTGACAGAGGCAAGACCCAGTAACTGAAACTCTAACCTAAACAGTTTTGAAATGCTGCTGGAATCTCTTCCACTGTCCCAGACAATTGGGTGACAGTTTGCCAAGTATTTCCACTAATGGGTATAGCTAGGTATGCACTGACTGTATAAGCCAAAGCATATACATTTATCACTGAGGAGTAGCATTTCAGGATAACTACTATGTATTCCAGGATAAGTTCTGTATGACTCCTATACCTGGCTTTGAATAAAAGGAAAATGACAAAAATCTTTATTATATCTATTTTATACACATGCACACACCCAAACATATGCATGCTAATGAGCATACACACACACACACACACACACACACACACACACACACACACACACACACACACACACACACACACATATATATATATATATATATATATATATATATATATATTCATGTACACTTGCATGCACACTCTCATGCACATGCACACATGATAAATAAATAAATAATAAATAAGTAAATAGAGAGATAAAACAGATAGATTGATAGAGAGACCAAACCAAACAGTAAAAAGGTCACACAGGCAAGCCTTTTAGTAAGAACTAGAAGAAAGGTCCGGCAAAAGTAGCATTACTAGAGTTTTCATTGTGGAATACCTTAAACCTCTTATTGTGGAGGCCCATGGGATATATGCAAATGACCCCTTAAGGACTATCAGTGTTTCAGCTACATGGCTTCTGAATACCCATGACTTTTTACTTTAAGTCTTTCCTGATGCATTCATGTCAATAAAGTCAAACACCACTAGCTGTAGGCATACCATGTTCCGACCTTTTTCTGAACTTGTCAGTACAACCTAAGTGTATTGTTTGGTCATATGTTAGAAACACAGAGCTTATTAACAAGTCTGATATCCTAAATAATATCCAACTCAAATAATAAAAAGAGTGGAGAGGTCACACAGACAAATCACTGGTCAAAACTTGTGGTAGTTACCAGTGTCGTGCTCCTTATCAAGACCTTTAAGGCAATGAAGGTCTGGGCTTTGGATGTGGTCATGTGAACACTTACTATACTTATCTTTTGGCATGAAACAGCAAGTCTTTATAGATAATAGCAAAAATTATTACTTGAACATAGTCAAAAAAAGAGCTGGTGTTACAAGTATCTGTTTAACTGATAAGTTATACCATTATGTGCCCTGTTACATCATCACTGACCAAGAAATCTTTCAAACTTTTGCTTAATCGTGACTGAAGATAAGCCCAAACAAGAACCCCTTAAGAAAGGCTCTTAATGTTAGACTGACAGAAGCATTAAATTACTTAATATCTGCATACTTCTCCCCCTGCAAATTCAGTGACCTGGAGCCACTGACAGACTGTACAGTTAAAAAAAGGATTGGAAGAGAAATAACTGAGCACCTTGAAGATGGTCCAGTCCACCTCATCATCTTGGAAAGTAGGATGATAACAAACATCATAGGATATTGTATACACCTGTGCGTTATTAGTCTTTGGGGTCAGAGGAAGCAGCATTCTGCTTGCCCTATCTGGGTGTGCACAGTTGTTATCAACAATGCTGCATTCCTGCCAACATGGGTGGGGTGACAATGAGTCACTGTATTCGTCTAACATTCGTCTAACAAGGCTAATATAAATGCCCAGACACAATACAAATGATTCTGACCATTCTTGCTACATACATATTCCAAAAGCATTAGAAAGATGTCTGAGGCTCAGATGACAAGGCAGCTGCTTTATGGCAATGAATAAAGAACAAGGATAGATGAAAATGCTCTGTCATGATTAAAGAAGCACTTGTCCAAGCATTCCGCTGCTGACTGCTACACTCAGCCCTCCTAACTGTTAGCATACTTTTTTCCAGTTATCTTGTCAACATTAATGGTGCTATAACCTCTAGGAGCTAGCAATGTTTCATGTCTTTGATGTGACTAGGAAATATCCCTCATAAATTAGCTCCTGATGGTATTATCTATATGTTCTGTATGATAAATATATATATTATATATATATATATATATATATATATATATATATATATATGTATATATATATATATATATATATATATATATATATTTCATTAATTGCTTGTAGCAATGTTTAACAATATAACTTGCCTTAGGTGAAAGGCAATCTTCCAAATAATAAGCATCCAGTGTGTGTGTGTGTGTGTGTGTGTGTGTGTTCCTGAAAATTCTGGTTCTCCTGAAAGCCTGAATTGGATTGTGCATTTATTGGAGAATGTCTGACTTACTGACAGATTGAATGAATTCCTCAGTCAATGTACAAGAGACTCCCTCTTATCTGGTCTCGCCGGGACCACACCTTAGGCTAGATAAACAAATGGCTGGTTAATCAGAAAAAGCATACAAAATAATATTTATAGGTTATAAATCAGCTAGAATAACAGGATTTGTGTTATATGCATTTTTTCTACTGACTATGAAGTCTAAAACTCAAATGTCTGTCATTATTTAGGCCAGAGGAGGTAGAAGTGTTGTTCTTCTCCATTGTCTTTTGCTAGGGCTACGGCACAAATCTGATGGCTGGTTAAAGAGAAGGCCAGTTAAAGAGATGCTGGATAAGAGGGAGTCTACCGTACTCCCAGTGCTGACTTGCCCAGTTGTTCTTTGCTGCCCTGGATTTACTCTAAAATTTCATTAAATTTCATCAGATTACTGAATGCTTTTATTTTATGTGGTATTTGCTTTCTTTTTTTTTTTAATTTGTTTGGATTTGAAATTATTTCAAATGGCATGTGACAGAAGGTGTGGGAAATTCTCTGTTTTCTTAGCATATACTACACTGCCTATTTTTTTTCTTATAATATATATGCAATAGATGTTGTATAAACACTGGTTTAGTGTTAAAACTATTATTAAGTCTCATTGCACCAGATAGACCCAGATTATTAGTGATGGGCCATCCAAAAAGAACATTATATAGAATGAGTGTTCAAAATATGGATTAGAGCATCACAAACCACACAAGTTCAGAATATTTACAAGGTAAGACTTCAGCAGCTACAATGGCATTCATAATGATAATGTGCGCATTTCCTGCTACCATAAGTGATTGACATATTATACACAATCCCAGTGTATGAGACACTGGCTGGAGATATAAAGGAACAGAATCATGACTGGTCCATACCTAACAGTAATATCTTTTCATCCACACACCCACCCTTCCTTCCATGGCCAGACTACATAGACTCTCCATCTTGCACTGGATCCTAGACATATACTATCACAACATTTGTGGGTAATTTCATAAAAGATTGTTATAGTCAGGGCCCCCTGCAAAACAATCTAACGATGAGTACAATAAAATAATTATATGGGCTGAGTCTGTAAAAGATCCATGTGGCTCAGTGTTCTACCACAGTCAAAAAGGAAAATAAATGAAAAAGGAAAGAAAAAAGTGAGCACCGCAGTGTTAACAGCACCCAACACCAGAAATGTATTTATTTATTTGTTTATTTTGGTCTCCTTAGACCTCATTATTATTGGCCTGGCCTCCAGTGCCCCACATCAACACCAGGTCTACCAGCCATCCTCCTATCAACCCTGACCTACTTAAGTATTGCTGGGGCTAGTCATGGATCTTAAGGGTGCTCTTGGGGCTCAGCCATCTGGGTCTCTGTCCTTTGGGTTTTTTTGTATTATATGCCCTACTCACTTTCACTTTCCCCACCCCCATGCTTGTTAGTCATGTCTGAGGGCAACTACCCTCTTCTGACCATGCTTCTCTTTAGGGAGTATCACCAATGAGCACCCTCCCTCCCTGCTGCTCCATCAGTTGCTCGAACCACTAAGCAAACCTAGGTCAGCTGGACAGTTGTTAGGGCTTTCTCCCTGTATGTCACCAAAAAAGCCAGACATTTCTTTTTATGCATTTTGTACAGAGCACCACTCCAGGCCATCTGACCGACTAATATTACTTACTTTTGCTCATTAGTATATCAGACTATGTACCACTGCTGAGCTGCTCATCTTTGTTTGTTTCATCTTATAAGTTGATAGGTTCCTAGGTCTTTATTAAGCATACAGCTAGGGAGACTATATTCAAAAACTGGTGGTAGACCAACATCCCCCCCACCCCCCCACACACACACACACACACACACACACACACACACACACACACACACACCATTAACTTTTCACCACATACCTCACCCATCCAGTAATCCAAACTGGTTTTAAACATTGCTAAGGAAGCATTCAACTTGATATGTAAGGGCAGCCTATTTCAAAAACAGGATACATTGACTTAGGTACCTGTAGCACCACATGGGGTTGTTAATATGGTAATTCAGGCTTATGTCTCTAGATCAGGTGTTTGCCTTACCACTAATTTTATTTAGAGGAGTGCTAGGTCACTCATAGCATGGAAGTCTAAGCAGAGGTCACCTCTCAGGAGTCTGCACAACACTGAATACACGGAAAGGGCTTTCAGTCTATCTGAGTATCAAAGGACACTAAGTTCATAGATGTTTTTTGTGAGGAAATAAGTTGGTTTGGGAGTTTAGCAAGGTACATGCTGAAGAGGCATGATAGTCAATGATGGGCTTAATAAGGGAGAAGAATATTTGAATGAGAACTTCTCTGGACTTTGAAGAGATACTTTGAAAGATAAGTTGTGTAAGGTAGAAATATTTTCTAGACACCACAAAAACATGGTTGTCAAAGGAGAGGCTTTTGTCAGGGTAGGTACCCAAGTCCCTGACAACTGTGTCAGATTTAAGTGGACTATTATATGTATTGTAAGTGGTATTGATGCTAGATTTACCAAAGGAAACTAAGCTGCATTTCTTGTTAGCGAGGGTGATCTCGTGATTGACACTAACCATTTATTTCGTCCAGCCTTTATTGGAGAATTTGACTTTCGGGATGGAATTTGATAACTGGCTTCACTATACAATATCAGCAAACTCATGGTTAGCCATAGTCCTTTGAAATCAGCTTTCATGTCACAGAACGATATACCAAAGAGGAAGGGGCCCAGGACAGAGCCTTATGTGAACAACTACGACCTTAGTGGTAGGGGTTCTGTCAGATACCCAATTACTTATCCAGCAAACTGTGTATGGGTTAATATTAAGTTGAGAGAATCTGCCAACGGTCTCAGCATGAGGAACACTGTCAAAGACCTTGACAGGGTCCAAGCAGGCCAGGTGGACTCTATGACCTTTATCCATGGCCTTAAAAATTCTTTCAAGGAGATCAACCAGGTTCAGCAACCATGCTCTACATTTTACAGAGCCAAACTAATAAGCATCTAGTGATATTTGGTCATCAAGTTTATTGGGGTTAGGGTTGATATAATGGTTAGGGTGTTTACCTCACACAGACAAAGTACAGAGCTTGAATCTCACCTTTGGAAGGAAAATTGACTAGGCTTAAAAGGCTCACATGAGCAGCTAGACTAGTAGTTGCCTATGAGCTTGGATTATTGCTTTTTATAAGACCAGCTGGCATAATGGTTAAGGTCTTTACCTCCCATGCTCAAGGTACAAGGCTCAAGCCTGACCTCTGGCCAATGACTGTATGGAGTTTGCAAGTTCTCCCTGTGTCTCTGTGGGGTGCCTCCCAAAAACATGCTGAGCTTTGGGTGTGGGTGGGTTTGCCATAATGGTTAATGTCTTCACCTCACAGATGCAGAGTACAGGGTTTGATTCTGACCTCAAGTTATTGGCTAGGCTTAAAATGGCCCTTCATGACAGTTAGCCTAGTATTCACCTATGCATCTATATCAATGCATTTCACTTCAGCTATAGTACATTCCATAGCCTTGTAAACATCACCAGTGAGACCAATAAACCTGTAACTCTACCTTTCTGCAAAGGCACTGCAACAGCTGTTCTTCACACCAATGGAATGTAATCAGTGGAGGGACTCAGGTTGAAAAGCTGATGGAAGGGTTTTAGGTGGGACTTGGTAGTGTTTCTAATCAGATGCTGGTGGCATCACTCCTTTGCCCACAGCCCCCATACTGACTCATTTGTTTTATCTGATGAGAGGGTGGCTTAATGGCTAAGGTGCTTGCCTTACAAACACAAGGTGCAGGGTTTGAGTCTCACAAGGGATAATTGGCTAAGCTTAAAATGGCTCACAAGGGCAGTTAGCTTAGTACTAAACTATGAACTATGAACCTATGAACTATGAACTATGATGGGGCAGAAGATTACAACAAGGAAAACGGATACCATCACACTTGCTGGTCTGGGAAAATTTAATTTCTCTATGTCTTGCATCCCCTAAGTGCGCATGCAGTGGTCCTGGACAGTAGGCTGGGTTGAGCTCACTGCCAGAAACTTATGTGACCCCTCTATCCACCCCCAACTTATACAGCAACTACTGGATTACCTATGGTCTCTACCAGGGGTGCTATTGTAGTGGGAGCAACAAAGATCCTCATTTTTTCGGCAGACCAGTAAAGGTAGCTCATTTCCTTCCTTCCCTAGTATGTTTTCTGGGCACCTAGGCTGCTACTCAGACACGAGTTACCAGTGTCATAGGTGAACACCTTCTTACTACATTATTCTGTCAGTCTTGTAGTCTTCATTCAGAAATTCTTATACATTTCTTTTCAT
The DNA here is from genome assembly GCF_019279795.1 of Protopterus annectens. Lineage (NCBI taxonomy): Eukaryota > Metazoa > Chordata > Ceratodontiformes > Protopteridae > Protopterus > Protopterus annectens. The sequence goes on from NC_056743.1 coordinate 978,150,242, forward strand.
GTTGTCACGTGTGTACCTTTATTGCTTCTGCCTGACAAATTACTAGAGGTATGTCATATTGGCCTATCAAAACTGATGGAATTTCCAGTTATGAGACTTAAAATCCATGCCCCCTGAAGAAAGGTACAGTAATTATAATACACAGATACTATTTATAAAGGGGTTTACATAACAACATGGGGTTAGGCGCAATATGGCTCCTCCCACCTCCCTATGAAACTGCAATATGGCACTTTGCAAGAAAGACTCAGCAAACTGCTTACAATCTCTGCATTCACAAGCATAGTGAGATGATCACTCATCTGTGGGAAGATACAGAAACAACAAAAATCTCCTGCCCACCGCAGCATCCACACAGGAAATAACTAACTTAGAGTGTTCCTCAAATGTGATAGTAGTTTATAAAAATAAATTATACAGATATCACACCTGTGAATGTGTAACCAAAACTGATATGGGGAGAATAGTGTCAAACAAAATGGAGACCAAAGGGAAGGAGAATCTCCAGTTCAATTGACCATACTGCTATCTTCCTCTAAGCTGACACAACCTTTGTAAATATTACTTTTAATCTTTTTATGTTGTGCATGTAACTGGGAAGGGATGAGGTGAAATTGGTATGGGACATTGAATTACCTGTATGAAGTGGGGTAGCTCTTTGTTGACCAGCATTTTCAGGTCCAATTTCTTCAGCATGCACTTATCTCCTCTGGCCCCTGAATACTTGTGAAACACCTCAATAATTGTTATCATTGCATTTTCAAGTTCTGACATTCTGCTCCTGAAAAAAATAAGTGTGCATTGTTAATCCGGTTTTGTATAAATGCTATCACTTACAGTTAAGTTATTAAATAGCAGTTGTGAAGGCTGATATTAGTAATAAGCTTCCAGTCCTGTTCTCCTTCCCAAATACCTATCTGACTGTGCTGGAGCCCACTGTCCAACACTTTCATTCAGTAGTATGATATACAAGAGCAAAGCAATTATGTACGTCCATCTCCTCCCACCATACCTCGCAACCTCTTAGAGCAAGAAATCCGGACAAAACCATAAATAATGGTGAAACAAAGGCCCAAAAATAGGGACAATTTTTAAATATTGCTCTTACAAACTTAGAAAGTTGATAGAATAACAGGTTTTGCATTAGCATGAATTTTTTCTGAAGGGTATGAAGTCTGACACTCAAATGTTTATCATTATTTTCTAACTTCAGTCTTTAATGATTTGCTACTAATTTGCCAGAAAACCACAATTTTATGAAAAACGGACCAAAAATATGAAGCAAAAATCTGGACATTCTGTGAAAATCTGTACAGTTGAGAGGTATGGTCCTCCTGCTTATAAATACAATCCAAAGTGTGTTGTGATGCATAAAGCAACCAAGCCTTTTCTCATATCAGACTTCAGCATAGAGTAAGGCTGTGATCCTAAAAATTAATTCTAAGTATTTCACCGATACACAGACTGTCACCTAGACAGAGGTTAGCCACCATTTTCAAATAACAGCTAGGGTAGCAGGTATTTCGTAGTGAGAGAACTTTTCTAACAAACTACTGACATTAATACTCATGCATATATGGTGTCATTCTTACAACCATAATTTCTACATTTAGCTCACACTAACACACACACATAAAATGCAAGGGTTAGAGTCAGCAGTTCCTGTACAAAAGGTTGTGTTTAATGCCAGAGTTAACATTAATGTTACTTGTGTTTTACAGTTGATTCTGTAGTTAGCAAAGCACGCAGCATGTCTACCAACATACCTGAGTGCATTACTGACATTTTATCTTACTGCCTCACACAACATTAGGAAATAAGTATGTACAACATATGAGCACATTTATTTTTTCTGTATTAGTCTTTTAATTCGATTTTGAAGAGTTTTACTTGAACAGTCACCAGTAGACCAAGGTACTGCCTTTTTACCTGTAACTGTCACCAATACTGCTAATTCTTTTATCTACATATAGTTGTTTTATGTGTCTCCAGACTGTATGCCTTTCGGTATGGATAGGTCTTCTTTTCAGTTCTGATTGCACAGTAGTACTGCCCATCACCCCCCCCCCTCGGGGGCTATGAGTCATGATGTCAGAGGTCACATTTGGGCATGAACCTGAATAATCAGTTGTAACCTGGAAAGAAACCGTATTCCTCCACTGACCCTCCTTTTGATGATGGGGTGTGGACATGGTGGGTAAAAGCCATCATTCTCATTTCTTTGTTGCTGTTCTAGAGTGAACTAAATGCCATTGTGGAAAAGATAT